>NW_006922260.1:103990-105730 GCF_000298275.1 Orycteropus afer afer | reverse complement strand
ATAAGATGATAGGAACCTATGGCTAACTACTCACCACTCATCTTTCAGTTTGTTGTCCTGTGGTGGCTTGTGTGTTGCTGTGAGGTTGGAGGATATGCTACCAGTATTTCAAATACCAGCAGGGTCATCCATGGTGGACAGGTTTCAGCAGAGCTTCCAGACTATGACAGGCTCGGAAGAAGGAAGGAGCCATCCACTTCTCAAATAATTGGCCCGTGAAAACCTTCTGAATAGCAGTGAAACACTATCTGATGTATTATTGGAACACTTTATGAACAGCCCTGAAACATTTTCTGACATAGTGAAGGAAGATTAGCCCTTCAAGTCAGAAGACACTCAAAATAGGACTAAGGAAGAGCTGTCTACTCAGTGTAGAGCCGACCTTAATGATGTGCATGGAGTAAAGCATTTGGGACCTCCATTTGCTGATGTTGCATGACACAAAATAGGAAGAAACAGCTGCAAACATCCATTAATAATCAGAACATGGAATGTACGAAGTATGAATCAAGGAAAGTTGGAAGCTGTCAAAAATGAAACAGAATGCATAAAGATTGACAGTCTAGGTCTGTAGAGATACCTCCTTGGAAACCCAAAGAGAGGTCATTATAAGTTGAATCAACTTGACAGCAGTGAGTTTTTTTGTTTTTTTCAGTGAGCTGAAATGGACTGGTTTTGGTCATTTTGAATCTGACAACCATATAAACTACTATTCTGTGAATGACACATTGAGAAGGACTGGTATGATACTCATCTTCACAAAGAAGGTTTTAAGATCTATCTTGAGGTACAATGCTGTCAGTGATAGTATAATATCCACATGTTTACAAGGAAGACTAGTTAATATCACTATTACCCAAATTTAAGCTCCAACCACCAAAGCCAAAGATGAAGAAATTGAAGATTTTTACCAACTTCTGAAGTCTGAAATTGACCAAACATAAAATCAAGATATTTTGACTATCCCTGGTGATTTGGAAACAAAGAACAATCACCAGTAGTTGTAAAATATGGAATTTTGCAAGCTCAATTACTTATTCATTGCAAATACCTTTTTCAACAACACAAAGGATGGCTATACATGTGAACTTCACCAGATTGAGTACACAAGAATCAGATTGATTACATCTGTGGAAAGAGATGATAGAGAAGCTCAAGGTCTTCAGCCAAAACATGGTCAAGTGCTGACTGTGGAACAGACCATCAGTTGCCCATATGCAAGTTCAAATTGAGTCTGAAGATAATTAAAAGATGCCCATGAGAATCAAAATAGGACCATGATTATATTTCCCTGATTTTAGAAACCACCTAAAGAATAGATGTGATGCATTGAACACCAGTGACCAAAAACCAGAGGAATTGTGGTATGACGTCAAGAACATTATCCATGAAGAAAGCGATAGTTCATTAAGAAGAACAAGAAAAGAAGGGAAAACCAGAATGGATGTCAGAAGAGACTCTGAAACTTGCCTTTGAATGGAGAGTATCTAAAGCAAATAGAAGAAATGACAAGATAAAAGACCTGAACAGAAGATTTCAAAGAGCAGCTCGAGGAGAAAACGTCAATTATTATAATGACAAGGACACCTGCGAAGACCTGGAGTTAGAAAACCAAAAGGGAAGAACACACTCAGCATTTTTCAAGCTGAAAGAAATGAAGAAATATTTTAAGCCTCAAGTTGCAATATTGAAAGATTCTACAGGCCGGAAGAGCAGGGAAGGGGATAAAAGCCTTGAGCC
>NW_006922260.1:99848-100652 GCF_000298275.1 Orycteropus afer afer | reverse complement strand
ATTAAGGGAAATCATTGCTGATGTCAAATTGTGGCTGAAAGCACAGAATACCAGAATTATATTTATTTGTGTTTTTTGACTATGCAAAAGCATTCTATTGTGTGGATTATAACAAATTATGGAAAACATTGAGGAGAATGGGAATTTCAGAACACTTGATTGTGCTCATGAGGAACTTGTACTTAGACCAGGAAGATGTCATTCAAACAGGGCAAGGGGCTATGACATGGTTTAAAATCAAGAAGGGAATGTGTCAGGGTTGTATCTTTTCACCATACTTATTCAATCTGTATCTGGAACAAATAATCTGAGAAACTGGACTTTATCAAGAAGAATGTGGCTTCAGGATTGGAGGAAGACTCATTAATACCTTGTGATACACAGACAATGCATCTTTGCTTGCTGAAAGTGAAGGTGACTTGAAACATTTACTGATGAAGATTAAAGAGTTCAGTCTGCAGTATGGATTACATTACAACATAAGAAAAACAAAAACCTTCACAACAGGACCAATAAGCATCATCACAATGAATGGAGAAAAGATTGAAGTTAATATTTTCATATTACTTAGATCCACAATCAACAGCAATGGAAACAACAGTCAAGACATCAGACGATATATGGAACTGGGAAATTTGCTGGAAAATACCTCTTTAAAGTGGTGAAGAGCTAGATTTCTCCTTGAAGATTAAGGTGCACCTAACCCAAGCCAGGGAGCTCTGGTAGCATAGTGGCTAAGACACTTGACTGCTAACCAGAAGGCTGGCGGTTCAAACCCACCAGCCACTCCTCGGAAGGAAGGTT
>NW_006922260.1:96527-99738 GCF_000298275.1 Orycteropus afer afer | reverse complement strand
GTTCAAACCCACCAGCCACTCCTCGGAAGGAAGGTTGGGCAATCCTACTTCCGTAGTGATACTGCCTCGGAAACCCAAGGAGGGGTTGCTATGAGTCAGGGCTGACTCGGAAACCCAAGGAGGGGTTGCTATGAGTCAGGGCTGACTCGACGGCACATAACAGCAACAACAACAACAACCCAAGCCAAGGAACTCTGGTAGCATTGTACCTAAGGCACTTGACTGCTTTCCAGAAGGCTGGCAGTTCAAAACCACCAGCCCTCCTTGGAAGGAAGATGGGGCAATCTGCTTCTGTAGTGATACTGCCTCAGAAACCCAAGGAGGGGTCACTGTGAGTCAGGTCTGACTTGATGGCACATAACAACAACAACAATAACCCAAACCATGGTATTGTATGTGAGAGATGGGCCATAGACAACAAAGACCAAAGAAGAATTGATGCTTTTGAGTTGTGGTGTTGGAGAAGAATACTGAAAGTACCATGGACTGCCAAAAGAATGAAAAATATGTCCTGGGAGAAGTACAGCTGGAATGCTGCTTGGAAGCTAGAATGGCCAGATTTTGTCACTTAATATTGGTTATGTTGTCAGAAGGAATGGTTCCCTGGAGAAGGATATCATGCTTGGTATAGTGGAGGGTCAGTGAAAAAGGGGAAGGCTCTCAATGAGATGCATTGACACAGTGACTGCAATGATGGGCTCAGGTATAGCAAAGATTGTGAAGCTGGCACAGGACCAGGTAATGTTTCATTCTGTTGTACATAGGGTCGGTATGAGTCAGAGCTGACTTTAGGGCACCTAAGAACAACATGGCTAACTAAATTTATTTGACTTGTTAACAAATAACCATTTGATTATATTTTGATATTCTGTCAATGCATTATTTATGTACATTGAGTTTTGTGGTAAATAATAGGAAAATAAGTAAAAATACATCAGTGATGCAGACTTTTGTTTTGAAAAATAATATCTGACAAATCATATAAAATTAAATGAATTGTTACTTAGACATCCACTTATGGTTGAAGTATACATCTTGACAGGCCCTGTGAATAATATGTCTCCAAGGGCCTTTACTTCAGGACATAAAATCATTTTGTTATTTTTCTAAAAGCCATTTTAAAGAATCAACCTCTTTTCAAAGTCACCCATCTATAAAGTGGCAATGGTGTCTGTTGATGTTTGTAAGCAAAATTATGAATGATGAGTTTAAATTTATGAATAATTTTGATTTAGTCACTGTTCAATTTATCTAATATTTGGCACCAAGTTAAGAAATTTTCCAAACGCTAATCCCTTAGAACTTATACAGTGTCTCATTTCAAAACTATTTTTGCTTTCTCTTTAATTCTTGTTCTCTTAAGAGTAGTGTTTCTGAGATTTATTATTTCCAAAACTTTCAGTTGAAATTAAAATCTACTTTCTGTTATTTGGGAAAAACTAATACCCAGCATTGGCAATGACCTAAAATATATAATTTTATGGATATTATTATTTATTACACTTGACCATGAAGTTTACATCAGTGGCTTTATTTCTGTTTTTGCTGTTGGTTGTTTTCTGATTTCTATATAGTTGCTTTATATAAAGCTGTAAATTCTTTAGTTTTATTTAGAGATCATAATAGCAATTTCAAATGTTCCTGGCTAATAGTTGATTTTCCCCCTCTATAAACTAGAAAAAAGTAGGTCTTACCTATGTTAAAAACACAGAATCAGATGAAAATATGTTTGCTATTAAATTAATTGGGAGCTCTGATAGCATAGTGCCTAAGAACATTGACTGCTAATCAGAAGGCTGGTGGTTCAAACCCACCAGTCACTCCTCAGAAGGAAGATGGGGCAATCTACTTCCGTAGTGATATTGCCTTGGAAACCCAAGGAGGGGTCGCTATGAGTCAGGTCCGACTCGAGGGCACATAACAACAACAACAACAACAACAAAAAAAACAACATTAAATTAATTAAAACCAACACCAGAGTTCAAAATGGAGTCACGCCAGTGAGCAGCATGCTTTATCCCTGTGGTATCTGAGGTCTTGGAAAACTAATCACAACAGTTTGAATTAGCAATTTCGGTGATCTGAACAACTCACAGAATCAGAGTGCATCAAACACAGAAGAGCAAAATTAGAGGAAAGGCACAGGGAGATTATTTAGGAAAGAGCTACTGGAGGAGGACAGATGGGCACCTGAGAGAGGCATTGGAAACTCTTCAGGAACAGTCACTGTGTGTTGGGGTAGGGCGCCCACCTGAGATCCCAGAGCCAAGAGGGTGGATGCCTTATAACAGCTTACCAGCGACCACCCTAATATTCCAGTGGGCAGCGGCATAGACCTGCCTCCAGCAGCTGATCTTGACTTTTTGGAGGTAATTTCGGTCGTCTGGGTGCTGACAGTGAGCACAGACACCTCGGCTGAGATTCGGAGGAGAACTTACTGTTGTGAAAGGAAGGGTAGCTCCCTCCCCTCCCAGCAGGTCACAGAGTGGACTGCAGTCAGACTAGGAGACATTGTGATTTTCTTTGTCACAGAGATCATGTTCACAGGTCACTAGCAGGTACTCCCCTGACCCTAATACAGCTGAAACTGCATGCATCTTTGGCACCACAGCTGGGCGGTATCACAGACAAACTCCAGAGCCAGCCATTAGCAGTCTGATGGGATTACATCAGCACTGCGGGCAGATGGAACCGAGAGAGGGAAGAAACTGCACTCCTGGGATTTTTGCCTTGGAGCAGTTCTTTGGCACTGTGGGGTCGCAGAGGCGGGATCCTAAGTGTGCCTGAAATTGGAGGAAATACGCGACACTCTAACAATAAGAGAATCTTTCCTGCGGTTGAGTTGCAGCCTTGCAAATAAATACATCAAAAGTAGCCAGGTCAAAGCCCTAGAAACAACCCTAGCAACACCAAGCTTCCCTTCGTCCGCTCCCAACTTCTGCACCAATATCTTCACTCACTCAATAGAAGAAAACATATTGAGCAAATTACCATAAAACCTCCTGCTTCGAAGTCCAAACCCTCTTTATGACAAACAGAAACACATATCCAAACTACACACAGTGATTCTACCATCACAAAGAAAACAGCAGAGCCACCCAACACACTTGAATCAATAGTAAAATAAAACACATCAGTTTCAACTTTTCAAAATATTTAACCATAAAACCAAGACAAAACAAATCAACATATAATCAGCACCTTTTTTTTT
>NW_006922260.1:95322-96177 GCF_000298275.1 Orycteropus afer afer | reverse complement strand
TCACGATGCCTCAGAAACAACAGACCATTACAGTCCACACAAAGAAGCAAGATAAAGTGGCAGAAACAAGAGAACAGGATACAGACCCGGAACACATCCCTAAGGAAGAAGCAGCATTGGAACTCTCTGATAAGGAATTCAAAAGAATTATATTTAAGTATGTTCAAAGGATTGAGAGAAAGACCAAAGAAAACACAGAAAAAAACTTAGAAGAAATTTGGAAGAAAATGCAAGAGCAAAATGACAAAATAAATGAAAAATCAGAAATGATTCTAAATCTACAGATAGAAATCCAGAAGATTAATAATAAATTATTAAAAATAGGTAACATATTGGAAGGGCAAAGGGGTAGAATTGATGCAATAGGAGACAAATTTCATAAGATTGAAGAAAAATACCAAAATATTTCTTTGGAAAAGAGTAAGCCAGAAAAAAAAAATAATAATAATAAAAATAAAATGAAGAAATACTAAGGTTCATGTGGGATACCATCAAAAGAAATAATTTGCTTGTCATTGGAATTCCAGGACAGGAAGAGAAAAATAAAACCACTGAGAAAATCACCCAAGATTTGCCGGAGGAGAACTTCCTTGGTATGATGAAAGAGGAGAAGATATCCACTCAGGAAGTCCAATGAACCTCAAACAAGATAAACCCCAAAAGGAAATCACCAAGACATATCATCATCAACCTCACCAAAACCAAGGACAGAGACAGAATCCTGAGAGCAGCACAGGAAAAACAAAAAGTTACATACAAAAGTCAGCCAGTAAGAATAAACTCTGATTTCTCAGCAGAAACCATGCAAGCAAGAAGACAATGGGATGGTATATATAAAACCCTGAAAGAGAAAAA
>NW_006922260.1:92500-92960 GCF_000298275.1 Orycteropus afer afer | reverse complement strand
TACCAAAAAAAATTAAATACTTGGGAATAAATCTTACCAGAGACACAAAGGATCGCTACGAAGAAAACTATAAAAAACTACTTCAAGAAACAATAAGAGAACTACATAAATGGAAGAACATACCATGCTCTTGGATAAGAAGATTGAACATTGTGAGAATGTCAATTCTACCCAAAGCAATCTATACATTCAATGCAATTCCAATCCAGATACCATCAACATTCTTATGGATATGGAAAAAACAATCACTAACTTTATATGGAGAGGAAAGAGACCTCGGATAAGCAAAGCACTATTGAAGAAGTAGAACAAAGTAGAAAGTCTCACACTGCCAGATCTCAAAACCTACTATACAGCCACAATCGTCAAAACTGCTTGGTATTGGTTTAATGACAGATACATAGATCAATGGAATAGAATTGAGAACCCAGAAATAGATCATCAACCTATAGTCAGCTGA
>NW_006922260.1:85528-91788 GCF_000298275.1 Orycteropus afer afer | reverse complement strand
GAATTAGAAATACCATTTGACCCAGCTATTTCATGACTAGGTATATATCCTAAAGAAGTGAGAGCTATGACAAGAATAGACATATGCCCACCCATGTTCTTCAAAGAGCTATTTACAATAGCCAAAAGATGGAAACAATCTAGGTGTCCATCAACTGAGGAATGGATATCCAAACTATGGTACATACACACAATGGAATACTTGTTGTTGTTATTTGCCGTCGAGTCGGCCCCGACTCATAGCGACCCCTCCTTGGGTTTCCAAGGCAGTATCACTATGGATGTAGGATTGCCCAACCTTCCTTCCGAGGAGTGGCTGGTGGGTTTGAACCGCCAGCCTTCTGGTTAGCAGTGAAGTGCCTTAGCCACTATGCTACCAGAGCTCCCATAATGGAATACTACGTGACCCTAAAGAATAATGTAGAATCTGCAAAACACCGTATAGCATGGATGAACTTGGAGGACATTATGCTGAGTGAAATAAGTTAATCACAAAAGGACAAATATTGTATTAGTCCATTATTGTAAGAGTCAAGGAAATGCTTATCTATGGAAGGTCATTTTCTTTGTTGGTTATCAGGGCTGCGAGGGTAGGAGAGGTAATACTGTTAGATAGATAGAGATAAGTTTTGATTTTGGTGAAGAAAAGGGCAATGTACCTAATGTGAGTGATCAATATTGTGGCATTGAGGAAGAAAAAGACATAGAGAGGTATGTGTGAAGTACAAACAACAAAGATGAACCCTTTTGCACATATAGTATGGCATGCTCAGTGAAGGCAAACATGGGTATATGGGTGGATAGATGGGTGGACAGGCTGAAATAGTGGATATCTATATGAAGTGGAGAGTGCACCCAAGAACATGTATATGATTGGCAGACACTGGCCAATAACTTTATGTGTATGATCTGAATTCCCAGGTATATAATGTGGCTGACAAGGGGCAATGTTGTAGTCACTGCTTGGTCACAGCCAGCTACCCAGAGGGACCAAGTAGTTGAACTTGTTGGCTTGGGACCATAGTTGCAGAGGACATCAATCTCAATTGGCATAACATACTACACAAATCATTGTTCCACCTTCTACTGTGTCGAGTAGTGACTAATATCTTAAAAGCTTGCAAGATTCCATCTAGATGCAGTGATGGGTCTCTCCTCATCCAGAGCTAAGAAGAATGAAGAGAGCCAAAAATTCATGGAAACAATCAGTCTTAGTGACTGGTACGCCATCCGATCTGCAACCTATACGACTATGAGACCAGAAGAAATAGATGGTGCTCAGCTACTATTGTCAACCACTTGGAAGAGGATCTATGTAGGAGATCCTGGAAAGACAGGGGGAACAATGTGGAACAAAACTCAAAATCATTTGGACAAAAAAAAAAAAAAAGCAGGGAATAGTTTTGCTGGCCTGATGGAACCTGGTGGAACCACTGAGACTATGGCCCCTAGCTGTCCTTCAAGTCTGGAATTGATCGCACACCTGTGGCTTCCAGCCAAGGAATAGGCAGTCATACTGGTTGAGCATTTATCTGAGGTAAATACACTCCTTGGAGAGAATAAGCAAGAGAGAAAGAAGGGCTGCTCAGGCACAGGGAGACAGCTCAGGGGGTAGGAGTGCATGGAGGGATGGGCACAGGGAAGTGGTAGCTATCGGGAGGAAGTGGGAGAGATGTTGCATTGTGCTAATTTGTGGTCAATATCATGAGACAAAGTGTATGTGATCTGCTGTTTGGAAAGTGTATATGCTCTGTAAATTTTCACCCAAATCACAAAAAAAAAAAAAAAAAAAAAAACACCTCACTTCTGTGGAGGTGGATCCAACTTACACCATCCTTGGGTTCCTGAAGTAGTGTCAGTACGGAAGTAGATTACCCGATCTTCCTTCAGAGGAGTGGCTGGTGGGTTTGAACCACCAACCTTCTGGTTAGCAGTCAAATGCCTTAGGTACTACGCCACCACGGCAAACAACAACAACAACAACAACCACGCCACCACAGCTCCTCCCTTAAATTAATTAAGTCATTATAAATTAGCCGCAATCACTGAGAAACTCTGAAGATTTTATTAGGTAGATGACAATCTGTAAGCAAGTGTAGACTGGACTATACAAGGATGGAGATGGAGTCCCTTACAGCTGACTCCACAGAACCTAACAACAACATGCTAAACATCATGTCAGAAAACTGAAAACATGTAAATGCCAAACCTTCAAAGAAGCCAACACCTATGTCAATCAATATTCTCTCCCAGAAAAGGAAACCTAAGCTAACTAATTAGGACCTTTCTGCTCACTTTTACCTAGGACAAAATTTTCCCTTAATTCTAAATAAGGAAAGAACATGCCAATCAGTCGATCTGAAATTTGCCCAGTGTAGTTCCTTTTTCCAGTGTCCTACAAAACTCATTTGCATTGTACCTCTTTGGAGATTTTGAGTAATTTTCAGATCAGACTATCCACAGTCATCCCCAAAATACACAATTCTTCAATAAAGCTCTTAATGCAATGCAACACACCCCACTGCTGTCAAGTTGGATCCAACTCATAGGGACCTCTCTTTGGGTTTCCCAGACAGTATCACTACTGAAGTATATTGCCCAAGATTTCTTAGGAGTTGCTGGTGGGTTGGAGCTGCCAGCCTTTTGGTTAGCATTCAAATGTCTTAGGCACTAGGCTACCAGAGTTTCTATACAAATTAAATCTTCAACAAATCTTATTTTTACCACAAATAATAGCACAGTGGTTGCTTATTGTTAATTTATTTCACTCCCTTGCTGATTGACAAACTAATGTCGAAATACAAAAACCACAATAAATAATTTCATAAAGTTAAGGAATCAGTTTTATATATATATATAAGAAATTTTTATAATGTATTCCAGATATCCATTACAAATATTTAACATTTCAAGAAACACTTTACCTCTTACATAAAGGAAGGAGAAAAAAATAAACAGGAAATCAACTCCCTGAAACATCTTATTTGACTACATTATCCTGGAAGAATGAAGCATTCAGCTGTATTACAAGAATTTCTTTTAAAAAAATGTGTTTGAAGTGCCTGAAACAATATTCAAACTTGCCTAAATCATTTTTCTTATATAATTTCTTATTTTTATTTGATCTACTTCCAAAATCACTGTGTGGTATGTTACCTCAAAAGCTAACTATGAATAAATATGTCCTTCCATTTATTACAATTCTGATTTTTTTTTTCAGTATTCAAGATAAAGAGTCAGAAGAAAGTATAAAGCATACATGTTGTTTACATGAATACATAAGGTTTTCCATACACAAAAAATAAGTTAAGATATTTACTCTGTAATTTCAAGAGGAAATAAGAGAGAAAACAGCTGGGAACAATATATGGCCATTGGTGATTATTTGAACTCTGCAAGACCAATCAATCCTTTATTTATTCCAAGCCCAAATATGTGCTGCTAAGGAAGCAAAATGGCTATGTATACTCCTTGCCTCTAAAGCATAAATGATCCAATTGAAATGTAAGCAGATATACAATGAAGTTCTTTATACACTGGTTACAAAAGTAAACTACATGAGCTTGCAAAGAAAAAGAGGAAGAAGGAAGGAAGGAAGGAAGGAAAGGAAGGAGAGAGGAAGGGGGGAAGAAAATAAAATAAAGCAATATATAAATGTGGTTAGTTAGTACAATTAATGATGATATGCCTCTTTAAGGGAGAAAATGGAAGAACTAGTTGAATGTCATGGTGATAGGGCAAAGAAATAAACAAGTGAAAATTAATCAGCATAAGCTGAGTAATGCATGGAATTCCTAAGGTGTAAAACAAGGGAAAATTCTCCCCAGAACCTTCAGAGAGATTGTGGCCCTGCAAACACATTGATTTTGAACTTTTGCCCTCCAAAACTGCCATATAAGGAAATTCTGTTGTTTTTAAGATATTCTTTGCTTTTAGCCAAGAACCATGTCATATCAGCAATGACATCCCTCATTCCAAATCCTCCTCTGAATACAACTTGCACTTCTGGAGGTTCTCTGTCAATGTTCTGCTACAATTGTGCTTGAAATATCTTCAGCAAGACTTTAGTTGCTTGAGATATCAATGATGTTGCTCAATAATCTCCACATTTTGTTGGATTACCTTTCTTTGGAATGGGAAAAAAAATATATCAATCTCTTCCAGTCAGTTTGCCAGATAATTGTCTTCCAAATTTCTTGGCATAAACAAGAAAGTACCTCCAGTGCTGCTTCTGTTTTGTTGAAACATCTCAATGGGTTTTCTGTCAATTCTGGGAATTGTTTTTTGCCAATTCCTTCAGTGCAGCTTCAACATCTTCCCTCGATACCACTTGTTCTTGATCATATACTACCTCCTGAAATGGTTGGACATAGTCCAAGTCTTTTTTGAACAGTGACTCTGTGTATTCCTTACATCTTCTTTTGATGTTCCATGCATTGTTCAATATTTTGCCAATGGTTATAAAGTTGTATAAAATGATTTTTGTTTGTGTGCTTGTTTTTGTTTTCTATTGTTGCATATTCAAAATATTTCATAATTAGAATTTCAGCATTTAAGAAATAATCTATAAGATTTGAATAAAGGAAGACTAGATGAGTGGGATGAGTGAGTGGTGGGGGATTTGTTGTGGCATAGTGCCTAAGGCATTTGACTGCTAACCAGAAAGCTGGTGGTTCAAACCCACCAGCCACTCCTCAGAAGGAAGATAGGGCAATCTATTTTGGTAGTGATACCTCCTGAGAAACCCAAGGAGGAGTCACTATGAGTTGAATTGATTCAATGGCAGTGAGGGTTTTTTTTTTTTTTTTAGTTTAGATGATTGAGGTATTTTGTTATGTACCAATTTCTGATGTAAGCAGTCATCTATTATTATTCTTTTCAAATTCAGTGAAAACTCTGAAGATTTTTTAAATAATTGTAATCTTCTAGATTAAGTTGAATAGTCATGTTTGGATAAGAGAGCAAAATAATGTGCTGTGTTGATATTGAAAGTGACCCACAATGGGACTTGAAAGCAGGGACTTTTCGTGTAAAATAATATATAGAAGAGACAAAAATAACTTACCAATTGATTCCAATGAATCTGATAGATGTAAGTTATGTTAGTAAAATTGGCTGAAATGGGAAGATAGAGCAGAACCTTCTAAAGACAAATTTGATGAGTTCTGCTTTTGAGATTTTGAATAGGAATTTTCAGTTTTAAATGACATCAATACAGACAAAAGGTAAAGGTAAATAGAGTTATTATGGAAATGTCAATATAAAAATGAGAGTTGAAGCATGAAAATGAATGTGACCTGAAAAATAGAGCTTTTAAACCCCAAAAGTTACTTTTCTTTTTCTCATAGTAGTCTCTCTTCTTATACTCCATGATTATTTTTTGAATAAAAAGGGATAAATTCTGTTATTTTATCATATTATTGTGTTTCAGGGATCACATCTTTACTTTTCCTTTTTTCACCTCTTAAGGCTAATTCCAGTGGGTTTAGTTTAATACCTTGACATTCAATTTTGTTTAATATACCATGGAATTTTGGAGATTCTTTAAAACAACCAGCATAATGGCAGAAATGGAGCACATTTTAAATTTTTCTGTCTCAGATTCTTCTTTTTTTTTTTTTCCATAAAGAAGCTAATAACTGATTAACACATGGAAAAAGCTTTTCTAACACCTAGAGGAAAACTGAATTAGGACTATAACAAAATATTGTGAAATACTGTATACATAAGATACTTTTTTAATTTAGTGAATACTATTCACTAAATGAAGTTCTTCAATTAAGGAAATGGTTCAATGTTATAAAATTAACTAATTTTAAATTAAGAAATACCTATTCTTATCTTATTGAAGAAACTCATCATAAAGTAAATCATTATAAAAGCAACATTGGGTATTTTCATGAATAATGGTAATAATTATTTCCAAATAATAACTATCAATTTCTGCATAAAATTTTATGACTAGAATCTCATTTAAATTGAAGGGATACTCATAAACTAGAATTGCAAGGCTGTATAAAACCTTTAATGTGAGTACATTTGTTATTTGGAGATTTTTTTTTTAATAATTAGAAGAATTTAGATAGAAAAATTCTAAATGGTTAATAAAACAAGATAATCTAAAACATGTTTGGTAAAGTCAACAAATAGTTTTGGGTTTGCCTGTTGTTGTTGTTGTTGTTATGTGCCGTCGAGTCGGCCCCGACTCATAGCGACCCCTCCTTGGGTTTCCGAGGCAGTATCACTACGGAAGTAGGATTG
>NW_006922260.1:71693-84608 GCF_000298275.1 Orycteropus afer afer | reverse complement strand
ATGGCACAGACAAATTGGGTAAGATTCTTTATTGGATTGGCCCCCTCAGACTCTCCTTCCACTGTTCCACAATGAGTTGACATAGGAAATCCCTTCCTATGTCAGGTCCCAAAACATATTGTAATTGAAAGACTGTGAGGCAAAATAGCCTAAGGGTTTTATTCCTTATAGTCCATGGGAACAGGGGAAGGGGTGAGAGGAAGAAGGGGCCTTTGTTGATCTGCACCTGGCCTCACTATACAGTTAGTCTTTGTTTAAATTCAAACAGCATTACAACCATGATACCAAGAGTGTATTACCAGAAAGGACCCTCTCTCCTCTCTTCTAGCTAAAAGATTAATTCTGTTATTGTTGTTGTCATAGATGCCTTTGAGTCATCTCCAACTCATAGCGACCCTATGCACAGCAGAATAAAACACTACCTTGTCCTGTGCCAGCCATACGATTCTTGCTATACCTGAGCCCATCATTGCAGCCACTCTGTTGATGCATCCTGTTGAAGGCCCTCCCCTTTTTCATTGACTTTACCAAACATGATATCTTTCTCCAGGGAATGTTTCCTTCTGATAACCTCACCATAGTAAGGGAGACAAAGTGTGGCCATTCTCACTTCCAATGAGCATTCTGGCTGCACCACAGAGGAGATAATTTCTACTACTGACTTTAACCCTCTGTATTCTTAATCAGATCAGATAGGAGCTCTGGTAGTGTAGTGCCTAAGGCACTTGACAGCTAACCAGAAGGCTGTCTGTTCAAACCCATCAGCTACTCCTCAGAAAGAAAATAGGGCAATCTATTTCCAGTAGTAGAAATTATCTCCTCTGTGGTGCATACTTTAATTAAGTTCATGGAGATGATGGGAAGTAAATCTCACCCCTGGAAAGCAGTTGCTCTATCAACCAATACAATACAAAAGAAGTAATGCTATGTGATTTTTGATATCTGATTAGAATGGACCATCTATTCTGTTCTCTCAGAATACTCATTGCCATGTGGTTCCTTCTGCTATCTGGCTGGGAGAAGCCCATGCCATATGGCGAGATCATAAGTTTCTGTTCATAGTCCCTGTTCCCCCAGGCTTCAAGTGTCCAAGGCCAGATGTTAGACATATGAGTTAAAAAGCAATCTTAGAAGTAAACTTTAGTCCTGGTTGTCCCCAGCTATTTGAATAACTTCTAGGTATATGAGTCTTCCCATATGTCATGGATTGAATGTTGACCCCATAAAATTTGTACAACTTGGCAAGGCCATGATTTTCAGTGTTTAGTAGTTATGGAATGGTAATATTCCATGATGTGATCTGATTTGAGAAAATGATCAGATGTAAGAGAATTAATAGCAAAATACAACACCTTTAGTCTAATCACAATTCCTAATCTGATATAAGGAGAGCTTCCCTGTGATGTGACGTGCAACATATTTTATCTTATAAGAGATAGAAAGGAGAGAGAAGGGAGCAGAGTTGGTGTGTGTGGAGAGGATACTACCCTCAGTAAAGAGCCAGAGCACTGTGCATCCTTTGGACTCAGGGTCCCTTCTCTGAGGACTTCCTAGGACAAAGAGACACAAAGAGAGAAAGCTTCCCCCTAGAGCCAGTGCTCTGAATATGAACTTCTAGCCTCTTAAACTGAAAAAAAAAAAAAAGAAAAATCTGTCTGTGAAAGCCATTCGATTGTGGTATTTCTGTTACAGCAGTGCTAAACAAGTAAAACATTAGCTGAGGCCCATCACTGAAGAGTCAATGTGTGCTTTCCAGATATGTGGCCCGTAGAGTATGTGAGCATAATAAAACTTACTAAGTTTAGGTCGTTAATTATGAACCAATACAACTTGAATATATAGAAAACCTTTCATATCTCAACGTCTTTATATTATCTGGTATCTGATTGTCTCTTCAACATCTTTGTCCAGTCTCAATCTAATTTCCATACTTGAATTAATCAAGTTCTGTTTTTTTTTTCCTGCTCCTTTAACAACTCTGTACTTTTATATATTATGTACATAACATTAACAACAACAAAAAGATACTATTATCACTTTTTTTTCTTTTCTTCTTTTTTTTTTTTTGGTAAAGTTAAATCTCTTTCTTCAAGTATTAGCTGTTAGGTAACATTTCCTAGGAAGCCTTTCCGTAATCACCATCTCTTCCTCTACAATTAATTTTAAATTTTTCCTTACAATCATCTTACATAAAAACTATTTGCCTCATGACGTGTGAGTGTTCTGACTCATGACAACCCCATGTATTTCTGAATAGAATTGTACTTCTTAGGATTTTCATGGTTGTGACATTTGGAAGTAGATAATCAGGACTTTCTTCCGAGGAACCTCTGTGTGGGTTTCAGTTGGAAAACTTTTTATTAGTAGCTGAGAGATGATGGTAGACAAGTTCATGAAGGAATTGGCATTATTCCTGAAAGTAAAAGGCAAAGCCCTGTGTTAAGAATGGGAAGATCATAATTAAGCAGGGAAATATGGAGAGCTTGATGAATGTTTGGAATTTCTGTTGTGGAAAGTAAGAAGGGAAACAATTGATCAAAAAATCAAATAATTTCTGAGTGATAATATGAAAAAGTGATCCAAACAGTTTGTGTCCTTTACAAAAATGCCATTCCAAGGGAGTCAGCTGTGTGTCCTGAGGGGAAAAGGCACTATTTGGATTTCAATGCATAGAGTGCTTATTTTTGAATACATAACATGCAGTATCTTGCTATCCTTCCTGTTATTCAGAAATGTTACCTTTTCTATATGCAGGAACTTGTCATTTGCATAATAATTTATTTCACTCTATATTAGACAGAGATTAAACATTTTTTTTCTCTCTGATTTGTGTGGAAGTTTTCATAACAAGAAGTTTAGTAGTGAACAAAAATAAAATATGCAATATATAGGTGACAAAATAGATTACATTAGCAGAGACTTGAATTTTAAATGTTATAACAAACAGTATCAAACAAGTAAGCCACTTCAAATTATATTTAAAATCTCATAAATGTACTTTAGTTTTAACCTATGACCAAATGGATAATTATGTGAATAACAAATATTGTTTGAAATATTAAAACCCCAAACAGATGTAGAATATTTAGCTCCAAATTAATTGGGATAACTTCATAGTATCTTATAATTAAGTTGCCTTTAAATATGCCTGAACCTTCAGGCAAACATCTGTGGGTATTTTTCTCCACATGTTCCAGCGTGATGAGGTGATTTGAATTCAGCAAAAACGTTAATAGCTTAAGTTGAAATAAAAATTATCCTAAGGGAAACTGGCAGAAGTACATTTGAGAACAGCAGAAACATATCTTTTTTTTTTTTTCTCATGAATATTTCCTGTGCTTTAATGTAGTAAGTAATCATTCATAACCAAACAATTTATGAATATAAATGATTGATGTAATGGATGACCTAAATATGCACAAAAGGACATGAAAACAAAATGTCTTTGTCTTGAAGAAGAATATGTTCTTACATGTAAAATTTGAGGTTAAAAATTATGATTGAGAATATTTTACAATCACAAGAAGCGACATTTAATCTACTGCTATGGCATCCATTCAAAACAAATGAGACCATTTGTCTTTCTGAATTGCACCCAATGTAAAGCTTTTTTTCATACAGAACTGAACAGAAGTGAGCATCAGTCACACTTCCAACATGCATACATTTTGTACTAAACTAACAGCTGTTACTTGATGAACTGTCTACCAAATAAGCCCAGCCTTTGTTTTCTTCTAAAAAAGTTATCACCCAACCAAGAATAGTTAGGAAACAGATGTTAAAATTGAGAGTGGTCTGTTTATTTCAGTTGAAAGTGTTCTAAAAATGTTGATAACATGTGTTTATGTATATTACACTGTGATATTTGACTCTATCATGTGACTTTTGTTATATTTTTGTTATATATTGTTATTTTTATGGGCTGGCATTATAGGTATTAAATCACTGAAGAATAAAGAGAGAAAGAATGTTGTGTTGTAACCAGAGTGCTGAGCTGAGATAGATTACTTGGTTTTGCAGATAACCTAAAACAAGAACTTTGAAACACTAATGATTTCTTTTCTGTTGAGAAATGTTCTCCTAAAAAATAACTTAATAATAAATAATTAGATCAACAAAATGAATTGTGCCAGTAAGAGGCTACTGAAAGAGACCATAAATTCTCATTGCCTGAATATATTATACACGTGTTTCCTATCCATTTGAACAGGTTTTAATCAGTCAATTAGTACTTATTATTTTAAATATTTTAATTGCATAATTAATGCAATCTTGTTACGGGAAATTTAAAAGAAAAACTTGAAAAAAAAAAAAATAAAGCTTGGGTTGAATATTGACTGAGCCTAGCTTTTACAAGACTCCATTATTAGAAAAAGTCATTCCAGATTGATGTATATTTTCCAAAAATTTGTTCACTGCATTTATAAATGCATGTGCATTTACCTTTTAAAATATGCATGGTTGCCTTTCTCTTGAATATTTTGCTTAAATTCTGGATTATGATATGGGATAATTTGAAACATCATTTTTTTTTTTTTTTCCATTCAACAATATTTCTTAGAAGTCTTACCAAAAAAGTAACACTAAGATTAACAAGAAGCCAGAGGGGACAACAGAGCAAAACAGCAGCCCGGGATACAGGTAAGAGGAGGGACTCAGGTCCCACCCCAATAGGCAGGAAAGTGGTGGGTAATCAAAGCCAGAGGGGATGGCAGAGCAGAGCAGCAACCAGGGGTCCAGGTAAGGGAAGGGCAGAGAGGTTTCAAATATCTATTCATGACAAACTTTTCTGTCGGTTTGTCATACTGTTGTGGCTTGTGTGCTGACGTGAGGCTTGAGGCTATGCCACCAGTGTTTAAAATGCCAGCAGGGTTGCAAATTGTGCACAGGTTCCAATGCAGCTTACAGACTGAGACAGACTAGGAAGAAGGAGGAGGCCATCCACTTCTCAAAAAACTGGCCATGGAAATCCTTATGAATAGCAGAGGAACACTGTCTGATACATTACCGTGAAATTACAGGAACAGCCTGGAGACATTATCAATATAGTGCAGGAGGATGAGCTCCTAAGTTCAGAAGGCTTTCAAAATATGTCTAAGAAAGAGCTGCATCATCAGAGTAGGACCAACTTTACTGATATGGATAAAGTAAAGCTTTTGAGACCTCCATTTACGGATGTGGCATGACTCAAATTGAGGAGAAACAGCTGCAAACATCCATTAATAATCAAAACATGGAATGTAAGAAGAATGAATCTAGGAAAATTGGAAATTGTCAAAAATGAAATAGAACACATAAAGATTTTGATATGCTAAGCTTTAGTGAGCTGAAATGGGCTGGTTTTTGCCTTTTTGAATCAGACAAACATATGATCTACTATGTTGGGAATGACAATTTGAAGAGGAATGGAGTGGCAGTCATCATTACAAAGGATGTTTCAAGATCTGTCCTGCAGTACAATGTTGTCATTGATAAGATAATATCCATACATCTACAAGGAAAAGCAGTTGATGTGACTATCATTAAAATTTATGCACCAACCACCAAAGCCAAAGATGAGGAAATTGAACATTATTATCAACTTTTGCAGTCTGAAATTAATGGAACATGGTATCATCAAATTGTAATTACATTACATTATAATGTAATTATAAGTGGTGACTGGAATGCAAAAGTTGAAAGCAAAGAAGAATCACTAGTAGTTGGAAAATTTGGCCTTGGTGAAAGAAATAATGCTGGAAATCTTATGATAGATTTTTATAAGACCAATGACTTATTCAAAGCAAATACATTTTTTTTTAACAACAGTGGCTATACACATGGACTTCACCAGATGGAGTACACAAAAATCAGATTGACTACATCTGTGGCAAGAGGTGATGAAAAAGCTCAATATCTTCAGCCAAACAAGTCAAGGAGCTTATTGTGGAACAGACCATGAACTTCCCATATGCAAGTTGAAGTTGAAGTTGAAGACGAAGACAATTAGAAGAAGTCCATGAGAACCAAAATATGACCTTGAATATATCCTTCCTGAATTTAGAGATCATCTAAAAAATAGATTTGATGCATTGGACACCAAGACCAAAAACCAGAGAAGTTGAGGGATGACCTCAAGAACTTCATCCATGAAGAAAGCAAACAAAAACCAAACCAAACACACTACCATGGAGTTGGATCCAACTCATCGTGACCCCTCCTTGTGTTTCTGGGGTGGTATCACTATGGAAGTAGATTGCCCAGCCTTTCTTCTGAGGAGTGTCCGGTGGGTTTGAACCACTAGCCTTCTGGTTAGCAGTCAAATTCTGTAGGGAAGAGGTCATTAAATATATGAGAAAGAAAGAAAAGACCTGAATGGATGTCAGAAGAAACTCTGAAACTTGCCCTTAAGCAAAGAGTAGCTAAAGCAAATGGAAGAAATGCCAAGAAAAAAGAGTTGAACAGAAGATTTCAATGAGCAGCTCAAGCAGACAAAGCCAATTACTATAATGAATTGTGCAAAGACTTAGAGTTAGAAAACCAAAGGGGAAGAACACACTTGTCATTTATCAACCTGAATGAACTGAGGAAAAATTTATGCCTCAAGTTGCAGTATTGAAAGATTCGATGAGCAAAATATTGAATGATGCAGGAAGCATCCAAAGAAGATGGAAAGAATACACAAAGTCACTGTACCAAAAAGAACTGGTTGATGTTCATCCATTTCAGGAGGTGACATATGTTCAAGAACCAGTAGAATAATAACTGTCATTAATTGCACTGCAGGTAAATGGATTAAATGCACTGGCCAAGAGAAAGAGAGTGGCATTATGGATAAGAAAACAAGACCACTTCCTGCCTACACTAGAGTCTCCTCAGACACAAATATAAACATAAATTAAAAATGAAAACATTGGAAAAAATATATCAAGTCAATCACCAAAAAGAAAAGCAGGAATGGTAATAATTTCTGATAAATTAGACTTCATGACAAAAACCAGTACAATGGAAAAGGAAGGACATTACATGATCCTAAAAGGGACAATCCACCAAGTGGAAAGGACCATAATGACTATCTATACACTAAGTGCTCCAAATATATAAAGCAACTTTTAAATAATTGAAAAGATAAATAGAAAATTCAAAAATAATAGTAGGAGATTTTAACACACCAATTTTGGTGTAGGACAGACAACTAGAAATAAACTCAATAAACATACAGAATATCTGAACAAACGATCAACCACCTTGACCTCATAGACAAATACAGAGCACTAGACCAAAACAAAATGCATTACATATTCTTTTATAGTGTGCATGAATCATTTTCCAAAATAAACCATACTCTAGGCCACAAAAAAGCTTCATTAAACTAAAACAAATAAAAAATAAATCAAAATACTACACAGTATCGTCTCAGATCACAATGCTATAAAATTATAAATCAGTAATAGGAAGTGTGGTAGTTAAGTCTGTTTGTAAACTTGGCTGGGCCTGGTTAAGTGGCTGGGCAGCTGGATGTAATTATTCCCCATGGTGAGATTGGTAATTAACTCCATGGTAGATTCTATTGGAGCAGCTGAGTAACTGCTTTGGGTATGTGGTCTGCTTCCTGTATATAAGAAGCAGCTTTGGGAATGGTCTCTAGCTTATGTAATGCTTGGACCCTGCATGTATCCATGTCAATTTTCAGCAGCCTGCCATGCTCTGCTGACCTTGGGGCTTGCAATGGACTTGAACTAATGGCCTGCTGTGTGGTTTGGTAAGATTGGGACTGTGCCTTTTTACTTCTCATCCTTGGGTTTGTCAGTCTCAGCAGCCAGCAGCTGTCTGAGTGGATAAAAGCCTTTAGCTCCAGTAGGCCAGGAGTAAGAAGCAAAACTGAACCCCGAGGTTGAGGAGCCTTCCCCCAGCCCCTAGAGCCTGACACTTTGAACTTGAACTAAAAGCCTCCCAACTGTAAGAGAATAAACTCTTGTTTGTTAAATCCATCCCATTTGTGGTATATTCCTGTCAGAGTGGCAATAGGTAATCAGAACAGGAAGATAAAAGGAAAAAATCAAGCATATGGAAACTGAATTAATACCCTGAAGCTCAAAAAATACTGGGTAAGAGAAGAAATAAAAGGTGAAATACATTCTTGGAAGTAAATTAGAATGAAAGCAGAAAATACTAAAACATTTGGGACACAGAGAAAGCAGTACTCAGAGGTCAAGTTATAGTGAAAAAGCTTACAACTCAAAAGAAGGAAAAACCAAAGTCAATATATTAACCCAACTCCAACCATTGGAAAAAGAGCAAGAAAAAAGGCCTATAATCTCTGGAAGAAAGGAAATAAGAAAGAATAGAGCAGAAACAAATGAAAACAGAAAGCAATAGAAAGAATCAACTATACTAGAAGTTGTTTCTTTGAAAAGATTAACAAATTTGACAAACCACTGGCACTTTTAAGTAAGGAAAAGAAAGAGAAGATGTAAATAACATGAATAAAAAAGGAAATAGATGATGTTATAACAGAATCAACTGAAATTAAAATGATAATGACTAAATACTAAGAACAACTCTTGTCCAACAAATTTAAATACATATAACCAATGGACAGGAGCTCTGTTAGCATAGTGCCTAAGGCACTTGACTGCTAACCAGAAGGCTGGCGGTTCAAACTCACCAGCCACTCCTCGGAAGGAAGGTTGGGTAATCCTACTTATGTAGTGATACTACCTCAGAAACCCAGGGAAGGGTTGCTATGAGTCGGGATCGACTTGACGGCAAATAACAACAACAACAACCAATGGACACATTTCTACAAACACTCAACCTACCTAAAATAACACAAATTGAGGTAGAACATTTGAACAGTCAAACAATAAAATAAGTTAAAAAAAGCCATTGAAAAATCTCCCAAAAAATAAAAATCCTTGCCCAGATGGTGTCACTGGAGAATTCTACCAAGCACTCAGAGAAAAGCTAACTCTAATCCTACTCAAAGTATTCTAGAACTTAGAGAAAGATGGAATACTTCAATATGAAGCAAACATAGCCTTTATAACAAAGGCAGTATTAAAAACCAGAAAATTACTCCAGGATCTCTCATGAGTATAGACACACAAATCTTCAACAAAATCTTAGCCAATAGAATCCAACACAATATAAAAAAAATAATAAACTATGACTGAGTGGGATTCGTACAGTTATGCAAGGGTGGTTCACCATTAGAAAGGCAATCAATATAACCTACTACATTTATAAAACAAAGGAAAAGAACCTCATATCATTCAATGCAGACACGACATTTGATAAAATCCAACACCTATTATTGATTACAAATAATAATAATAATAATAATAATAATAATAATAATAAATAGAAGGGGAATTCCTTATCCTAATTAAGGGCATATATGCAAAGTATCTCTGGTGGTGTAGTGGTACAACATTTGACTGCTAACCAGAAGGTCATCAGTTCAAAGCCACCAGCTATTCTGTAGAAGGAAGGTGATCCAAATCTTCTGAAAAGATTTACAGACTTGGAAACCCAATAGGGGTAGTATGAGCTGCAGTTGGCTTGATGACAGTGATTTTTTTTTTTTTGGATTTATGCAAAAACAATAGCCAATATTATTCTAAATTGAGAGAGACTCCAAGCATTCCCGTCATGAATGGCACCACACAAGAATATCTTCTATCACAACTCCTATTAAACACTTTATTGAAAGTCCTATCCAGAGCAATAAGGCAAGAAAGGGGGAAAAAATGGCATCACGATTGTTATGGAAGAATTAAAACAACCTGTATTTACAGATGATATTAATCTCTTATATGGAAAATTCCAGAGACACAGCAAGAAAACTACTGACTGCTTTAACAGAGTGACTGAGTACAAGATCAACATACAAATACATAAGTTAGATCCTATTATATCAAGGAAAATAATTCCATTTACAATAACTACCAAAATAATAAAATACTTAGGAAAAAGTATTACTTGAGACACAAAGACCTGTATAACTACAATACATTATTACAAGAAACTAAAAGAGACCTGCATAAATGGTAGAAAATACCATGCTCATAGATGACTGAACATAGTGAACATGTTAGAACTACCCAGAGCAATCTATAGATAAAATGCAGTCCCAATCCACATTCCATTAACATTCATTAAGAAGAATGAAAAATCAACCGTTAATTTTATATGGAAAGGAAAGAAACCACTGATAAGCAAAGCACTACTGAAGAAGAACAAAGTAGGAGGTCTTACAATTCTAGATCTCAAAAGCCACTATACAACTATGGTAGTCAAAATGGCCTGGTATTGACAAATGCATAGATCAGCAGAGAAGAATTGAGAACCCAGAAATAGGTCCGTTTACATATAGACAGTTGATCTTTGACAAAGAGCAGAAGTCCATTAAATGAGGAATTGGTGCTGGCAGAACTGGATATCAATTTGCAGACAAACGAAATAAGATCCATACCTCACATCATACACAGAAACTAACTGAAGATGGATCAATACCTAAATGTAAAACCTAAAACTATAAAGATCATCACAGAAAAAAATAAGGGCAAACTTAGAGGCCCTGATTTGTATCATAAATAGATTATCAAGTACAATGAAAATGGGCAAACATAAGAAGATAAATCTGATGACTAGAACCTTCTAAACATTGAATTCTTATGTACATCAACAGAATTCTCCAAAAAAGTAAAGAGAGAAACTACTAATTGGGAAAAATATTTGGCAATGTCATATTCAAAAAGGGAACTATGCCTAAAATTTATATAGAAAACTTCAATATTTCAACATCAAAAAGACTAAAAAGTCAATTAAAAAATGAGCAGGACAAGAATAGATACTTCACCACAGATGGTACTCAGTTGACCAAAAAACACAAGAAGAAATGCCTGAAATCACTATCCATTAAAGAGATACAAATCATTAAGATAAAATAAAGGATAACAATCTCACCACAGCAATAATAGCAAAGATCAACAAAAGAGAACAACATATCCTGGTGAGGTCATGGGAGATTGAAACTCTCATACACTGCTGGTAGAACTTTAACATGTTACAGTCACTGGGGAAAATGGCATGGCAATTCCTTAAAAAGTTGGCTATAAAAATATCATTCCATCCAAGAATATCACTACTAGGAATATATCCTAAAGAGATGAGTTCTGGGAAACAAGTAAATATATGCAGTCATGTTCATCACAGCATTATTCACAGTAGCAAAGAAATGGAAACAGCCTAAGTGCCCATCAACAGAAGAATGCATAAGCAAACTAGGTTACACAATGGGTTACTAGGAAACATTAAAGAATAATGAAGAATCCACAGAGCACCTCTTAATGTGGATGAATTTGGAATACAATATGCTTAGTGAAATAAATCAATCACAGAAGGAGATATATTTTAGGAGTCCGTAATTATAAAATGTCAAAGAAAGGTTTACACTTGGAAAGAAATATTACTTGATGGTTACCAAAAATAGAAAGGGGTGTGTGGGAAAACTGCTAACTGGGGAAGAGTCACATATTAATTTGATGAAAGAAAGGCAATATACAAAATACAGGTGACCAGCACAATATCACTAGGGAAAAGGAAGACATAGTGAGGTGCATTAGATTTACAGACAACAAAGTTATAAACTATTACATACACAGTATGACATTATTAGTGTAACAAACACTAATCTCCAAGTGGATATATAAGTAGACTTGCAAGATGATCAGGTATGGGTAAGAAAAAAAGGAGACTATAGCCATGACCATTTATAGTTTTGCTAGATGTAATTCCTACATACATATTTGTATGTGCAGTAAAAATGTCCATATGAATATAGTAGAGCTAAAAGGATAAAATTATGAAAATTTTTCATCATAACTAAACACCTGATGAGAGTTAATTACTGGACCTGTGGGCTCAGGACCATAGTCACAAGGGAATCAAGTTCAGTTAGCATAATATAGAGCAATGTTATTGTTTTATGTCTTCCTTTGATAAGTAGCCACTAGGAAATTAAAAGCTTGTCAGTGGACATCTAAAGTTCAACTATGGGTCTCTTCTTGTCCAGAGCAAAGAAGTGTAAAGGAAATCAAAAACAAGTTGAAACAATTAGTCCAAGAGACTATTGTACATAAGCCTCTGCCTACAAGACTCTGAGAGTAGAAGAACATGATGGTGGGTGCCCAGCTATCACTGCCATCACTCTGAAAGGAATGACATTAGGAGATCATGGATAAAGTGAGAGAAAAATGTGGGAAAAAATTCAAAATTAAAAAAAAAAAATACCAGCCTTATCCATGTGGTCAAGACTGTGAAACCACTGAGTATATGGCCCTTAGTTCCTTTTCCGGACTGAGACTGAACTCACTCCCCGGGTTCAACTTGTAACCAAACTATAGTCAGAGCCATGAGGTGAATAATAACATCAAGAAGGTGCATACTCCTTTGAGCAGCCAACTGTAAGAGATCAAAAGGGCTTCATTTTCCCAGGAATACATCTCAGAAGGCAGGAATGGGTGGGAAAAGGAAAAAGGAAAAGGGAAACCATTGGGAAAAAGTGGGAAAACTGCTCTTATTTTGGGGGAATTGCAATCAATGTCACAAAACAAAATGTGTATGAACTGTTCAGTGGAAAACTAATTTACTCTGGAAACTTTCGCCCAAATCCCAATAAAAAGTTAATTTCAAATGCCACCTCTACCAAGGAAACTTACTTGATCCCTGCAGCTAGAGATAATCTCCTGCTCCTTTTGGTATTATTTTATCTACACTTCTTTTATGACACTACTTTCTATTTTGTATAGCTGTTTTTTTGGTTTTTTTTTTTCAATCTCTTTTAGGGAATAGTTTATGTTGATTAATTTTTAAAATTCATGTTCTCTACAACATTTTGAACAAAATGGTTTAATCAATAGTGATAAATAA
>NW_006922260.1:62264-63968 GCF_000298275.1 Orycteropus afer afer | reverse complement strand
AAGACCTGGTCCCTCTCGGTAGGGTAACAAGGGAAACGTGTTCAGTGCAGATCAGTGAGTAAGCACAAGCTCGCCTTGTTTCAGTGCCTATGCTTAAACAAAAACATAAATGTTTATAAATATATATAGTTTGATAATAACAGCATTCTGCTGGATCATCTTTTGTTATTCTTTGGATGTGGATCCACAGATATGGAACTCTTCCAATCAGTGGGCCAGTTAGCTCCCTTTGAAATTTATTAGCATAGACTTGTGATTACTTCCAGCATTTCATCTATTTGTCGAAGCATTCCCAGTTCGCCTTCTGCCAGTTTCTGGAGGCTTGTTTTTTGTCAATACCTGCAGTTAATTTTGGACTTTTTTATGTACCATCGACTATTGATCATATGCTCCCTCCTAAAATGGTCAAACACTGACCAGTTCTTTTTGGTACAGTGATTGCGTATATTACTTCCATGTTCTTTTATATGGGGGGTGGGAAGGATGCTTCCCATGTTTTCCATCATTTGCTCATGTTGTTGTTGTTCAGTGCTGTTGAATCAGCTCTCACTCATAGTGACCATATGTAACAGAATTAAATACTGCTTGTTCATGTGTCATCTTCTTAATCCATGCTACACTTGAACCCATGTTTGCAGTCACTGTGTAAATCCATCTTTTTGAGTGTCTTCCTCTTTTTTTGCTGACCTTCTACTTTATGAAGCATTATGTCCTCCAGAGAATGGTCCATTCTGACAACATGACCAAAGGAGTTCAGAAGAAGTCTAGCCATTCTCACTGCTAAGGAGCATTCCAATTGTATTTCTTCCAGGGCATAGTTCTTTCTTCTGGCAGTTTATTGTATTTTCAGTATTCTTTGCCAATATCCTAATTCTAAGGGGGTCACACTTATTCAGTCTTCCTTATTAATTGTCCAGCTTTCACATGCATATGAGGTGATTGAAAATACCACAGCATGGGTCATATGTACTTTAGTTTTCAAAGTGACATCTACTTCTCAACCCTTCAAAGAGGTCTTTTGTGGAAGATTTGCCAAGTGTGATACAACTCTGATTTCTTGACAGCTGCTTCCATAGGTGTTCATTGTGGATCCAAGTAAAATGAAATCCCTGACAACTTCAATCTTTTCTCCATTTATCGTGATGTTACTTATTGCCCAGTTATGAGGATTTTTGTTTTATGTTGACACTTATTCCATACTAAACACTGTTATTTGATTTTCATCAGCATGTGTTTCAAGTCATCTTCCCCTTCACAGGCAAGTTGTGTGACCTGAATATCACAGGTTGTTAATCCTCATGCCATGTTTGTCTTCATATAGCCCAGCTTCTCAGATAATTTGTTCATCATACTGAATAAGTATGATGAAGGATACAAACATGATGCACACCCTTACTGACTTTAAATCATGCAGTATCCCCTTCTTCTGTTCAATGAATGCCTATTGGTCCATGTACAGATTCTTCATGAGACAATTAGTGTTCTGGCATTGTCATTGTTTGCAATGTTATCCATAATTTGTTATGATCCACACAGCTGAATGCCTTGCATAACAAATAAATAAATAGATAGATAGATAAATAGATAGATAGATGTTGTTGTTGTTGTTGTTATGTGCCGTCGAGTCAACCCTGACTCATAGCGACCCCTCCTTGGGTTTCCGAGGCAGTATCACTACGGAAGTAGGATTGCCCAACCTTCCTT
>NW_006922260.1:59360-62054 GCF_000298275.1 Orycteropus afer afer | reverse complement strand
TTGTTCCATGTCCTCTTCTGAATACAGCTTGAAATTCTGGATGTTCTCTGTCAATATATTGCTGCAACTGTTTTTGAAATATCTTTAGCAACATTTTACTTTTGTGTGATATTATTGATATTGTTCAATGATGTCCTCATTCTGTTGGTATCTTATCTTGAAATGGACACAAATATTGATATATTACAGTTAGTTGGACAAGTAGCTGTCTTCCAAGCCTCTTGGCATAGACAAGTGAGTGCCTCCAGCACGGCATTCATTTGTTGAAACATTTCAGTGGATATTCTGTCAATTCCTGAAGCCTCATTTTTCGCCAATTCCTTCAGGACAGCTTGAAATTCTTCCTTCAACACCATTGGTTCTTGATCATATGCCACTTCCTAAAATAGTTGAACATTGCCCAATTCTTTTTGGTACAGTGATAATGTGTATTACTTTCATCTTCTTTTGATGTTTTCTGCATCACTCAATATTGTGGCCATAGACTCCTTCCATATTGCAGCTTGAGAATTCAATTATTTCTTCTGTTATTTCAGCTTGAGAAATGCTGAGTGTGTTCTTTTGTTTTGTTTTTCTAACTATAGGTCTTTGTACATTTCATTGTAATACTTGACTTTGTCTTCTCAATCTGCCCCTTGAAATCTAATCAGCTTTTTATCTTGTCAAGTATTCCATTTGCTTTAGCTACTCTACATTTTAAAGCAAGTTTCAGAGTCTGTTATGACAACTACTTTGTTCTTTTCTTCCTTTTGTGCCTTTTTAATGACTGTTTACTTTCTTCATGTATGATGTTCTTCATGTAATCACACTATTCTTCTGGTTTTCAGTCAGTTTTATTCAATGTGTGATATCTATTCTTCAGATAGTTTCTAAATTCAGGTGGGATATAATCAAGGTCACTGTTTGGCTCTCATGGACTTGTTTTAATTTTCTTCAATTACAACTGGAACTTGCATATGAAAAATTTAGGGTATGTTCCACAATCAGCTCCTGGCCTTATTTTGACTAATGATATTGAGTTTCTTTATTGACTCTTTCCATATTATGTAGTTAATCTAGTTCCTGTGTATCTTTCTGGTGAGGTTCACATGCACGGCTGCCATTTCAGTTACTTAAAAAAAAAAAAAAAAAAGTATCTGCAATGAATGAGTCATTAGTCTTGCAAAATTCTCTCATGCAATCTCTGTCATCAAGGCCTTATTTTCCAATTACCCATGATTCATCTTCATTTCCAACTTATGCATTCCAATCATCTGGATTTCATGCTTGGTCAATTTCAGACTGCAGAAATTAGTAAAAATCTTCAATCTTTCCATCTTTGTTTTAATGGTTGGTATGTAAAAATGAAAAATAATAGTATTATTTAAATTGGTCTTCGTTGAAGGCAATTGGATATTATATTATTATTGACAGAATTGTACTTTAGGATAGATCTTGAAACATTATTTTTGATGATGAATGGTCACACCATTCCTTTTCAATCTGTCATTCCTGACATAGTAGACCATATGATTTTCTGATTCAAAATGGCCAGTACCAGTCCACTGCAGCTCACTAATACCTAGGTATTGATATTTGCACATTCCATTTCATTTTTAACAACTTCCAATTTTCTTAGATTCATAGTTCACACATTCCATGATCCAATTATTACTGGATGTTTGCAATTGTTTCGTCCCATTTTGAGTTGTGCGCTATCAGCAAATGAAGATTTTTGAAAGCTTTCCCCCATCCATGTAATGAAAGTCAACTCTACATTGAGTTGCAATATTGAGAGATTCTATGGGCAAAATATAGAATGATGCAGGAAACATCAAGAGAAGATGGCAGGAATACACAGAATAACTGTACCAAAAAGAACTGGTTGATCTTCATCCATTTCAGGAGGTGGCATATGATCTAGAACCAATGGTACTGAAGGAGGAAGTCAACACTGCAATGAAAGAATTGGTGAAGAACAAGGCTCTGGGAATTGACGGAATACCCCTTGAGATATTTCAACAAACGGATGGAGCACTGGAGGCACTCAATCAATTATGCCAAGAGATTTGGAACAGAGCCACCTGGCCAACTGACTGGAAGAGATCCATATTTGTACCCATTCTGAAGAAAGGTGATCCCACAGAATGTGGAAATTATAGAACAATATCATTAATATCACACACAGTTAAGATCTTACTGAAGATAATTCAAAAACGTTTGCAGCAGTATACTGACAAAGAACCTCCAGGGGTGCAAGCTGGAATCAGAAGAGGATGTAGAACAAGGGATATCATAGCTGTTGTCAGATGGATCTTGGCTCAAAGCAAAGAATACCAGAAAAATGTTTACTTGTGTTTCATTGACTATTCAAAGGCATTTGATTGTGTGGTGCATGACAAATTATGGATAACATTGAGAAGAAAGGGAATTCCCAAACACTTGATTGTATTCATGAGGAACCTGTACCTTGACCAGAAGGCTGTCGTTTGAACGGAACAAGGGGACACTGCATGATTTAAAATCAAGAAGGGAGTGCATCAGGGTTGTATGCTTTCCCCACACTTGTTCAATCTATATGCTGAGAAAATAATCTGAGAACCTGGATGATATGAAGAAAAATGTGCCATCAGGATTGGAGGAAGAATCATTAACAACCTGAGTTACACAGACAATACAACTTTGTTTGCTGAAAGTGAGGATGACTTGAGGCAC
>NW_006922260.1:57349-59260 GCF_000298275.1 Orycteropus afer afer | reverse complement strand
TCTCTTTTAGGGAATAGTTTATGTTGATTAATTTTTAAAATTCATGTTCTCTACAACATTTTGAACAAAATGGTTTAATCAATAGTGATAAATAAAATTAAAAATAATGAATAATGTAACATTCATCTTTTTTTTCAATTATTATGTAAACTCCCTTCTGAAATCCATAATTTTTGGACTAAACATTCAATTTTAATACTTACAAGGAAACAGATCAAAAACATAATCTGTTGCTCTATGATCATTCAGATTAAAACAATAGTCCATTCTTTATAATGAAATTAGCAATATTTATTTATTATACAAGCGATTTATCATGTGTCAAAACATTTCTTGCTTTTGTCATTCAGTAAAATTACAAACAAATCCCTGTCTTTCATTAAATGACAAAGAATGATAAGTCAATTAAAAAATCTTTATAAAAAACTTCATAAAAAAGTGAAAACTCCTTGTAATTAAAATGTATTATATAAGTCTCATATATTAAAAAAAAAAACTTACTACTTTTTAGTTTCATTCTGTAAATATCCATGAAATAAGTTATTTAAGACACTGAGGAAGAAATATAAGTCAATGAATTTTTAATAGAATTCAGAATGTGAGTGGACCTTATTTGAAAATTTCAGCCAAATAACAAAAGATTCCTTTATATGGTTGACTCCTTCCTCTCATTCAGTTGTAAGTCTGTCCATAGGTGACCCCTTTACAGGTGAGTAAAACTGACTTTAGAATCTTGGAATCTTGATATTATGGGCTACAGGAGACCACACATAAGTCCCAGAACTAGTGCTAGAAATATTTAGAATTATCTTCAGCCCACAAATATGTTGGTACAAATTCAAGAACATGGGCAGAGTTAAATAGATAATTCATTTTATATAGTCAGACACTCACTGGAAAATCCAGAAAAGAACCTGAAATTTGAGATCATGGCTCCCAGTTCAATCCCCCTAAATCCTTATGTTCAGCTCCTAGAGGGATTAATTCAAGTTTAGCAACTCCAGTGTTCTAATGATTGATAAAGAATTATCGATTGCCAGAATTTGTGGCTTTAGAGTGGAGAAGAGGTGGTTAATGATCTTGAAAGACAATTTTCCCCATACAGTGTTTCTTGGGGACACTAGTTTATTGAGATAGAGTAATTTTCACTGTGCTCTGATGTTTATTATTATTGACTGCCAACGAGTTGATTCAGACTCAGTGTCAAACTATGATTCAAATTGTCTTTTCAGATGTCTTTCTCTCATTGCAATCAGTCTTATCTGAGTATCTCATGCTTGGTCAAGGTTCATATTTAGCATATAGGATAAGAACAGAGACTGTGGAATCCCATAGATTCTAAATTCAAACAGGGTTGCTCTATAAACCCATTGTAATCAAGTCAATTCCAATTCATAGCAGTATTTTAGGACAGAGTAGAACTGCATGTTTGGGTTTCCAATGTCGTAAATCTTTATGCGAGCAGACTGCGATATGTTTCTCCTGTGGATTGTCTGGTGGGTTCAGACTGACCTTCAGTTAGCAGCTGAGTGCTTAACCACTGTGCCCCCAGGGCTCCTTGTAATGCTGAATAGCTATGTAAAGTGTTCAAATTGTAAAAACTTTTACTTAAAATTTCCCCATTTATAAAGTCACTATGTAAATACTGACATTCTGATGTTAGGTGCTGTTGAGTCATTTCCGACTCATAGAGACCGCATGCACAGCAGAATGAAACAATACCCGATCCCGCGCAAGCTCCACGTTCCTTGCTATACTTGAGCCCATTGTTGCAGCCACCTTGTCAATCCATCTCTTGGAAGGCCTTCCCCTTTTTTGTTGACCCTCCTCCTTAACAAGCATGACATCCTTCTCCAGGGAATGATCCCTTCTGACAACATGACCAAAGTAGGTGAGATGAAATCTGGCCAT
>NW_006922260.1:55131-56529 GCF_000298275.1 Orycteropus afer afer | reverse complement strand
CATGATCCACATAATCAAATGCCTTTGCATAGTCATTAAAACCAAGCAAACATCTTTCTGGTATTCTTTGCCTTGAGCCAAGATCTATCTGACAGCAGCTATGATATCCCTTCTTCCATGTCCTCTTCTGAATCCAGCTTGTAACTTTGGAAGTTCTCTGTCAATATATACTGCTGCAAATGTTTTTGAATTATTATCAGTAAGATCTTATTTGTGTGCGATATTAATGATATTGTTCTATAATTTCCACATTCTGTGGAATCACCTTTCTTTGGAATGGTCACAAATATGGTTTCTCTTTCAGTTAGTTGTCCAGGTAGCTGTATTCCAAATCTCTTGGCATAATCAAGTGATTGCCTCAAGTGCAGCATCCATTTCCTGAAATATCACAATGAATATTCTGTCAATTCCTGGAGCCTTATTCTTCACCAATTCCCTCATTGCAGCTTCAACTTCCTCCTTCAGTACCACTGATTCTAGATCATATACCACCTCCTGAAATGGATGAAGATCGACCAGGTCTTTTTGATACAGTGACTCTGTGTATTCCTTCCATCTTCTTTTGATGTTTCCTGCATCATTCAATATTTTGTCCTTAGAATCTTTCAATATTGCAACTCGAAGCTAAATTTTTTCCACAGTTCTTTCAGCTTGAGAAATGCCGAGCACATTCTTTCCTTTTGGTTTTCTATCTCCAGGTCTTTGCACATTTTGTTATAGTAATTGGCTTTGTCTTCTGGAGCTGCTCTATGAAATCTTATTTTCAATTCTTTTATCTTGTCATTTCTTCCATTTGCTTTAGCTACTCTTCACTCAAGGGCAAACTTCAGACTCTCTTCTGTCATCCATTTTAGTGTTCTCTTCTTTTGTTTTCTTTTTAGTGACCTCTTGCTTTCTTCATGGATGATGCTCTTGATGTCATCCCACAGTTCTTATGGTTTTCGGTCATAGGTGTTCAATACATCAGATCTATTCTTTAGATGGTCTTTAATTCAGGAGTGATATATTCTAGATAATATTCGAGCTCTCTTGGATTTGTTTTAATTGTCTTTAACTTCAAGTTGAACTTGCATAAGGGCAATTGCTGGTCTGTTCCACAGTAATTTCCTGGCCTGGTTTTGGCTGAAGATATTGAGCTTTTCCATCAATTCTTGCCACAGATGTAGTCAATCTGATTCCTGTGTATTCCATCTGGTAAGGTCCATGTATACAGCTGCCATTTGTGTTGTTGAAAAAAGTTTTTTTCAATGAATAAGTTGTTGATCTTGCAAAATTCTACAATCTGAGTTCCAGCATTATTTCTGTCACCAAGGCCAAACTTTCCAACTACTGGTGATTCTTCTTTGTTTCCAACTTTTGCGTTCCAGTCACCAGTGATAATTAACACATCCTGATTGC
>NW_006922260.1:52512-55031 GCF_000298275.1 Orycteropus afer afer | reverse complement strand
GTTGCTTGGTTTTACAGTCAATGCTAATGGAAGCAACAGTCAGGACATTAGATGTCGTGTAGCCTTGGGAAGGTCAATTGGGATGCAACTGTTTCAAGCGCTGAGAAGCAAGAATGTGCCCTTGAGGACAAAGGTGCGCCTGACACAAACCATGATATTTCCAGTTGCCTCGTATGCATTTGAGAGCTGGACAATTAATAAGGAAGACTGAAGAAGAGTTGATGCTTTTGAGTTGTGATGCTGGTGAACAATGCTGGATGTACCATGGACTGGTAAAAGAACTAACAGGTCTGTCCTGGAGGAAGTGCACCGGAAATGCTCCTTGGAAGTGAGAATGGCCAGAGTTGGTCTCACTTATTTTGGTCATATTGTCAGAAGGGATAATTCCCTGGAGAAGGATGTCTTGCTTGGTAGGATGGAGGGTCGATGAAAAAGGGGGAGGCCTTCAACGAGATGGATTGACATGGTGGCTGCAATGATGGGCTCAAGTATAGCAGGGATCACAGAGCTGGCACGCTATCAGGCAGTGTTTCGTTCTGCTGTGTATGCAGTTGCTGTGAGTTGGAAACGACTTCACGGCACCTAACAACAACAACTACATTGAGGAGGCAGCCCTTTTTTAGTCATGTTATGAGTGCTTTCCAGCCTGAGAGTTTCTTCTTCTAGCACTGTACCAGACAATGTTTCATGGCTCTTTGTAACATTTTTCAGTAATAGATAGTGTTTCACTGTTATTCATAAAGTTTCATTAACCAATTATTTCAGGACCATCTTTCTCCCCACTCTATCCTAGTCTGGAATGTCTGCTGAATATTGTCTACCATGAGTTACCCTGCTGGTATCTGAAATACCAGTGACATGCCTTCCAGCCTCACATCAACAAACAAGCCACCAGCGTATGACAATCTGACAGATGATTTGTAGACTTTGCCCTTATAATATTTCAATGTTGAATTTGAGGCTTGGCATTTTTTATTCATTTTTTTCAGCTTGAAAAATGCCAAGTGTGTTCTTCCTTTTGCTTTTCTAATTTCAGGTACTAGTACATTTTATTGTAATACTTTACTTTTTCTTCTCAAATCACTTATGGAAATCTTCTGTTCAGTTTTTCAAATTCATTATTTCTTCCCTCATTTTGCTGGTCTACATTCAAAATCAAGTTTTACAGTCTCTTCTGATAATCATTTTTTTCCCCTTATCTTTTTAATGACTATTTTCTTTCTTCATGTGTGGTGTCCTTGATGCTATCCCACAGTTCAACTAGTCTTCAGTCATTAGTGTACAATGCATCAAATCTATTTTTGAGATGATCTGTAAATGCAAATTTTGTACTTTGGTTTTGTGTACTTGTTTTAATTTTATTCAGCTTCAACTTGAACTTGTGTATGAGCAATAGATGGCTGATTCTTCAGTTTGCCAGTGGTTTAGTTCTGATTGATGATATTGAGCTCCTCCATCATCTCTTACCACAGATGTACTTAATTTGATCCCTATGTATTTCATCTATTGAAGTATGTGTGTATAGTGGTCATTTATGTTGTTGAAAAAAATGCAATTTGCAATGAATAAATTGTTGGTCTTGCAAAATTTTATCATAATATCTCTGGTGTTATTTCTATCACTGAAGACATATTTTTCCACTATTGATATTTTTTCCTTGTTCCCAATTTTCTCATTCCAATCACTAGTGTTATTAACACCTCTTGTTTGATTATTTGATAATTTCAGATTATAAAAGTTAGTAAAAATCTTCGATTACTTCATGTTTGGTATAAATTGTTGATACATAAATTTGATTAATATTTGCATTAACTAGTCTTCCTTGTGGGTGTATAAATATTTTCCTATCACTGAAAATGTTGTAGTTCCAGATATGTTTTGAAATGCTCTTTTAAGCAATGAATGTGACACCATTCTTCTTTAATTTGTCATTCCCAACATAGTACACCACATGATTTTCTGATTCACTATGGCCAATACCAGTCCATATCAATTCACTAAAGCCCATGATATCCAGTTTTTAGCATTCAACATCATTTTTTCACAACTCACAGTTTGCCTGGATTTAAATTTTGTATGTTCATTCTTTGCACATGCATACTTAATACATCAACAGAGATCAGAAATTCAAGCTGGATTCGAAAGATGACTTTGAATCAGGATATCAGTACAGATGTCAGATGAATCTTGGTTGAAAGTGGAGAATACAAGAAAGATGTTTACCTGTGTTTTATTGACTCTGCAAAAACAGTCAACTGTATTGTTCATAACAATGATGGATAACATTACCAAGAATATGAATTCCAGAACACTTAATTGTGCTCATGAGAAACCTGTATGTAGATGGAGTGGCAGTCATTGAAACAGAACAAGAGGTCACTCCATGATTCAAAATTGAGAATGGTGTGGATCCTTTCACCATACTTTTTCAATCTATAAGCTGAGCTAATAATACAAGAAGATGGGATATATAAAGAAAAATACAGCATCAAGATTGGGAGAATCCTCATTAACAATCT
>NW_006922260.1:38540-46667 GCF_000298275.1 Orycteropus afer afer | reverse complement strand
TTTTTTTTTTTTTTTTTTCCCGTTTGGTAAGTGATTATGCCCATGCTTCCTTGCATGACCATATGGTCCAGATATAGGAGGATTTATAAGCCAGTTTCACTTAGTAAGTTTTCCCTGAAACTCTGTAAAAATGCACAAACCTAGACTTTTGCATTTCATCCTTTCTTTTCTTCTTGCCTTGAGTTCAAACTTCATGTCTCAAGTGCTACAGCCAATGCAAAACATTATATGATTCCTCATTCTAAGTAAATTCTAAGAATCCCAGTAATTTGTATCTTCAGTGACATTGGAAATCTGTTCTTCTACCAGTCGTGTATTAACTTCTTTTGTTTTTTGGTAGTGAAAAAGAAAGAAAACAAACAAAAAAAGTTACTTTTTTTTTTTTTACCTCTAGTGCTGCTTTTTTTTGGGGGGGGGGTCTCTGGTAGCATAGTGGCTAAGGCACTTGACTGCTAATCAGAAGACTGGTGGTTCAAACCCACCAGCCACTCCTCAGAAGGAAGATGGGGCAGTCTACTTCCGTAGTGATACTCTCTCAGAAACCCAAGGAGGGGTCGCTATGAGTTGAGTCCGACTCGACAGCACATAACAAAAATAACAGTGCTGCTTTTACAGGAATACCACAAATGGGTTTTTAACAAATAGGAGTTTCTTCTCTAACAGTTTAGGAGGCTAGGAGTCCAAGTTCAAAGTGCCAGGCTCTAGGTGCTGGGTGAAAGCCTCTCAACTTTGGGCTTCAGCTCTGCCTCCTGGTCCAGACCCACGGAAGCTAGAGGATTTCTTCACTCAGGCAGCTACTGGCTGTTGAGGCCAACAAACCCAAGGTCAACAAGTAAAAAGGCTCATTACAATATTACCAGGCCACACAGCAGATCACTGACTGACTCAAGTCCATCAACACTTCCAAGATTGGCAGACAACATGATAGACTACTGAATGACAACTTGGCCACATGCAGGATTCAAGCATCCCGAAAGCTGCAGACCATGCCTAAAGTTTCTCCTTATATACTGAAAGCAGACCACATCCCTAAAGTAGCTACTCAGCTAGTCACAACTGATTCCACCATGGAGCTGATCACCAGTCTCTCATCATGGGGAATAGCTACAAATAGATGCCCACCTACTCTAAATCAAGCCCAGCCAATCTGACACAAAACCTTAACTATCATACATGTTAACTTTTTTATTGTATCCTATATTATTATTATTATTCATTTGACTGCTACCTAGAAGTTTGGAGGTTCAAACCCATTAGCCACCCATTAGCCACTCCATGAAGAAAAACTATTTCTGTAAAGATTTATCACCTTGGAAACTCAATGGGTTTTGTTATCAGTTGGAATCAACTATCAGTTTGAATCAACTGTCAGTTGGAATCAACTTGATGGCAGTGAGTTTTTTTTTTTATTTTTTTTAATGTATTTATTATTACTTAAACCCTGTGCTAATTAAAACCAATATCAATGCAGGTATGATGGATTTAATGTGGAAGTTCTATTAGATTAAATATAGAGTTTTGTTCATTTAATAAAAAAATATTTCTGAATGACTAGTAGAAGCTCTTGTGGCATAGTGCCTAAGGCATTTGACTGCTAACTAGAAAGCTTGTGGTTCAAACCCACAAGCCGCTCTTTGGAAGGAAGAATGGGCAATCTACTTACATAGTGATATCACCTCAGAAACCTGAGGAGGGATTGCTATGATTTGGATGTGACTTGATGGCATGAGTTTGTTTTTTTGGTTGACTATGAGCCATGTGATATTTTAGCTACTAGAATCATGTACTAAACCAAAGAATTGGTCCTGGAACTCATAACTTACATTATAGGTTGTTTTTGTTATTTGGTTCCTTTAAGTCAGTTTGGACTCATAGCAACCCTATGTGTAGTAGAATGAAACACTTCACTGTCCTGTGCCATCCTCACAAGCATTGCTATGTTTTAAACCACTGTTGCAGCCATGGTGTCAATCCATCTCACTGAGAGTCTTGCTCATTTTCACTGACTGTCCTTTATCAAGCATGATTATCAAGGGATTTGTCCCTCTTGGTAACACATCCAAAATATGTAAGACAAAGTATCATAATCTACCCGTCTAAATAGCTTCTCATTGTACTCCTTCTAAGAAAAATTTTTCATTCTTCTAGCAATTCACAGTGTATTCAATGTACTTTGCCTACATCATAATTCAAAGGCTTCAATTTTTATTCAGTCTTCCTTAATCATTGACCAACTCTCACATGCACATGAGACAATTGAAAATACAATGACTTGTGTCAGGCACAACTTAGTTGTCAAAGTAACATTTTTATCTGTTAACACTTTAAAGGGGTCTTATGCAGCTGATTTGTCCAATGCCATATATTATTAGATTTATTGACTGCTGCTTCCATGAGCATTGATTGCAGAATCAAGGAGAATGAAATTATTGACAAATTCAATATTTTCTTCATTTATCATGATTTTGCTTATTAGTCTAGTCGTGAGGATTGTTATTTTCTTCATGTTGACATTTAATCCATACTGAAGACTAGAGTATTTTATCTTCATCAGTATGTACTTCTAGTCCTCCTTGCTTTCCTCAAAGTTATGTCATCTGCATATAGTAGTTTGTTATTGAGTCTTATTTCAATCCCAATGCTGCATTTTTATTCATATACTTCAGCTTCTCTCATTATTTGCTCAGCATACAGATTAAATAAATGTGATGAAAAGATCTAACTCTGATATACACATTTCCTGATTTTGAACTATACAGTAACCTGTTGTTCTATTCAAATGTCTGCCTATTTGTCTAAGTTCAGGTTCTACATGTGCATAGTTTCTTCACAAGTTCAATTTCTGCATGACTTAAGGAATTCCCATTCTTCACAATATTGTCTATAACTTTCTTCATGATTCACACAAACACCTTAGCATAGTCAAAAAACACAAACACAGGTAAATATCTTCTGGTTTTCCCTGTTTCAGTCAAGATCCATTTATGTTAGAATTGATATCCTTTCTTCTAGGTAGTCTTCTGACACTGTCTTGAATTTTTGGAAGTGCCTTGTCAATATATTGATAAAAATATGTTTGAATTACCTTCAGCAAAACTTTACTTATATGTAATATTAATGATATTGTTCCACAATTTCTGTGTTCTGTTGGATTGCTTATATTTATAATAGGCACAAATACAGATCTCTTCTAGTCAGTAGCCCAAGTAGTTTTCTTCAAAATTTCTTTGTAAAGACAAGTTAGCACTTAGAGTGCTGCAATTGTTCGTTGAAACATCTGAATTGCTATTTCTTCACTTCCTGGAGGCTTGTTTTACACTAATGCCTTCAGTGCAGTTTGGACTTCTTCCTTTATTACTGTTGGTTCTTGATCATGTGATACCTCCTGAAATGGCTGAAAATTAACCAATTCCTTTTTTGATACAGTGACTGTGCATTCCTTCCATCTTTTTTTGAGGATTCTGGGGTTGTTCAAAATTTTGTGTTTAAAAATCTTCAATTTTGCAACTCAAGGTTTCAATTTTTCTTCAGTTATTTCAGATGGAGAAATTCCAAGTGTGCATTTCCCTTTTTGTTTTCTAACCCCAGGCCTTTTCCCATTTCATTTTAATCCTTTGCTTTGTCTTCTCAAGTTGCCCTTTGAAATCTTTTGTTCAACTATTTTATGTTATCATTTCTTCTATTCACTTTTCTACTCTACATTCAAAAGTAACTTTCAGAGTCTATTCTGATATCCATTTTTTGTCTTTTCTATCTTTTTAATGACTTTTTGCTTTTTTCATATATAATATCCTTGATGTCATCACATCTATTGTCTGTCATTGTGTCATACTCTGGGGTCTTGTGTGTTTTTGTGATTCAGGACACTACGTCACTGATATTTTAAATGTCAGCAGAGTCACCCATAATGAATGGGTTTCAGAAGAGCTTTCACTCAAAGACAGATTAGGAAGAAAGAACTGTTGATGTAATTCTAAAAAAATTGGCAGTGAAAATCTTACAAACAGCAGAGGAACATTATCTGATATAATGCCAGATGATGAGCCTTTCAATTAAAAGGCACTCAAACAACATCTGGGGAAAGCTGCCACTTCACAGTAGATTTGACTTTAATTTTTATGGAGTAAAAATTTGGGACCTTCATTTTCTGCTATGACATCACTGAAAATAAGAAGAAAACACTGGAACTATCCATTAATAATTGGAACATGAAATGTACAATGTATGAATCTAGGAAAATAAAAAGTTACAATAAAAGAAAGGGGATGTGAAACTTTTATATGCTATGCATTAGTAAGCTGAAATAGACTGGTATTGGCCATTTTCAATTAGACAATCACATTGTCTCCACTCTTGAGAAGGAACACTGAGCAATCTAATTCCATAGAGATGCTGCCCTAGAAAACCAAGGAGGGGTCATTATGAGTCAAAAACAACTCTAAAACAATGTGCTTTGAGTTATGCTGGGAATAAGAAATTGAATAAAAATGGCATCACATTTATTGAAAAAAAATATTTCAATACCTATTCTAAAGTGCAAAATTGTCAATGATAGTATAATATTTACTCTTTTACAAGGAAGACCAGTTAATAGACTATTATTCAAATTTAAATAGCCACAGCTAATGCCAAAGATGAAGAAATTGAAGATTATTACCAACTTTTGCAATCTGAAATTGATCAAAACTGCAATCAAGATGCAATAATAATTATTGGTGATTGGAATGAAAGTCAGTAAATAAAGAAGGATTGGTAGTTGAAAAATATAACCTTGATAATAGAAACCATGCCAGAGATAACATCATAGAATTTTTCAATACCAATTATTTATTCATTGCAAATACCTTTTCCAACAACATAAATGGTGACTATACACGTGGCCCTCACCAGATGGAATACATAGGCATAGACTACATCTGTGAGAAGAAATGATGGAGTGAGTCAATATCATCAGTCAAAACAAGGCCAGGAGCCAATTGCAAAACAGACCATCAATTGCTCTTATACAAGGTCAAATTACAGCTGAAGAAAATTAAGACGAGTTGATGAGAGCAAAAGTACAACACCAAATATATGTCACCTGAATTTAGAGACTACGTCAAGAATAGATTTGTTGCACTGAACACTAATTACTAAAGAGCAAGTGTGTTGTGGTAGGAAATCAAGGAAATCTTATAAGTAGAGACTGTTAAAAAGCAAATAAATACATTTTGTTGTTGTTATGTGCCGTTGGGTCAGATCTGACTCAAAGCAACCTCTCCTTGGGTTGCCAAGGTGATATCAGTATGATAGAAGATTGCCCAACCTTCCTTCCAAGGAGTGGGTGGTGGGTTTGAATTGCCAGCCTTCTGTGTATATATATATATATATATGAATTTGAACTCCAATCCATATTTTTCTCCCATTCAATTTGACACCAGCTATTGTGTATTGTTGCTCCAGTCAGAACTGTAAGTGATGATAGCTGGGTACCATCTGGTTCTTCTATTCACAGTGTATATGTGCAGAACTGTAAGTGATGATAGCTGGGTACCATCTGGTTCTTCTATTCGCAGAGTAGATGTGGAAGTGGTCCTAGTAGACATGGTAGACATGTTTCTTTTCTTAATTTTTGGTTACATTCTTACTATCTCACTACTTATGAGTCAAGATATGTAGTTATGTATTAGATAGCCATTTGTAAGTTTTTAAAACCCCAGATACTACTCATTTTACTAGAATGCAGATCATAATTTTTTGAACTATGTTGTGGTGTAGAAGTAACACTGGAAATTGCATCCTAGAATTTTGCATGACCAACAATTTGTTCATTGAAAATAACTTTTTAAAACAATTTGAAAGGTAAATATGGTCTTTATTGGATGGGAAACATGGGAATCAAATCTATTACATTTGTAGTACAAAGAAATATGGAGAAAGAAAGAATTTGTAGACAGAGGTGATATGGTAGCTAAATATCGTCAGTCAGAAAAAGGCCAGGAGCTGACTGTAGAATAAATCATCAACTGGTAATATGCAAGTTTAAGTTGAAGCTGAAAAAAATAATTTAAGTCCATGAGATCTAAAGTATAAACTTGAGAGTACCCCACCTAAATTTAGAGGCCACCTCAAGAGTAGATTTGATACATGGAAAAGTGATCAGTAGACAAGCTGTGGGATGACATTAAGGACATCACACATTAAGAAAGTAAAATGTCATTAAAAATACAAAAAAGAAAAGGCCAAAATGGATGTTAAAAAAGATTGAAACTTTTTCAAGGACAAGAGTAGCTAAAATGAAGAAATGATGAGGTAAAAGAGCTGACTAGAATAGTTGAAAGGGCAATTTGAGAAGACAAAGTATTATAATGGAATGCACAAAGATCGGAGTTAGAAAACCAAAAGGAAAGAACACATTTGGCTTTTCTTAAGTTGAAAGAACTTAAGGAAACTGCAAGCCTAAAGCTACAAAATCATTCTATTAGCGAAATATTAAACAAGACAGGAAGCATGAAAATAAGATGGAAGGAATACAGATCACTATGTCAAAAAGAATCAGTGAACTGATTCAATATATAACATATAATCAAGAATCAATGGTATTGAAATAATTATTTCAGGCTATATCAAAGGAATTCGAGAAAGACAAGTATCCAGGACTTGACAGAATACCAACTGAAATGTTTCAACAAATGAATGCAAAACTGGAAACCCTCCCCTGTCTATGTTAAGAATTTTGGAGGACAGGTACCTGGCTAACCTATAAGAAGTGATACGTATTAGTGCCCATTCTGAAGAAATGAAATTATCAAATAATATCAGTAATATCACACACAAGTAAAGTTTGATGAAGATAATTAAAAAAATGTTGCAGAAGTTCATAGATAGTGAACCACCAGAAATTTAAGCTGTATTTGAAAGAGGACCTGGAGTGAAGGATATAATTGCTGATGTAAAATGAGTTTTGGTTGAAAGTGGAGAATAACAGAAATATGTTTACCTGTGCTTTATTGACTACACAAAGACATTCGATTGTGTGGCTCATAACAAATTATTGATAATATTACCAATAATGGGAATTCCAGAACACTTAACTTTGCTCATGAAGAACCTGTAAAATGACTAAGAAGCAGACAACCAAACAGAATCAGAGATTACAATATCATTTACAATGAGGAAAGTGGGTATGAGTGTTGTAACCTTGAATTATATTTATTCAGTCTGCCTGCTGAGCAAATAATCTGAGAAGCTGGAGTATATGAAGAGGAACATGACTTTAGGACTGGAAGAAGACATATTGATAAACTTCAATGTACAGATGACAACCTTAGATCTATAATCAATATCCATGGAAGCAGCAGCCAATAAATTGAATTATATATTTCCTTGTCAACCTGCTACAAAAGACCTCTTTAAAGGGTTGAAAAGGAAAATGTGTCTTTCAGGTTACTATTTTGAATTATCACAAATGTATGTGAAAGCTGGGCAATAAATAAGGAAATATGAAGAACTGATGTATTTTGTTTATGGTGTTGGCAAGGATATCGGATATATCATAAGAGGTTTGGTAGCATAGTGCCTAAGGCACTTGACTGCTTACCAGAAGGCTGGCGGTTCAAACCCACCAGCCACTCATTGGAAGGAAGGTTGGGCAATCTACTTCTGTAGTGATACCACCTCGGAAACCCAAGGAGAGGTCACTATGAGTCGGGTCTGACTGATGGCAAATAACAACAACAACAAGCCAGAATTCTGAAAAACAACAAAAAAAACTGTGTTGGTGAAAGTAAAGAAATAATGCTCCTTAGTAACGAGGATGGGGTACTTTGGACATATAATCAGAGGGGTCAAGTTCCTGGGAAGTACATTGTGCTTGGTACAGTAGAGGGCCAGAGAAAAAGGTGAAGACTCTGAACAAGGTGATTGAAAAACTGACTGAAACAGTGGACACAAATATAGCAACAATTTGAGGATGTCACAGGATCAGGCAATGTTTCATTGTGTTTTATCACAAAAGACTTGATAGCACATAACAACAATAACAATGTTATACCAACTGACTGAGTTGTCCCACAAGATTGTGGCCCAAACCTTAAAACCCAAAAAACTGATGTTGAAACATTTTTGGTTATATCTGAAGAGTATTAA
>NW_006922260.1:18412-38355 GCF_000298275.1 Orycteropus afer afer | reverse complement strand
AGAGGGGTCACTCTGTGTCGGATATGACTCGATGGCAGTGAATTAGATTTTTGATGATTGTGTAATGGCTAACACATTCAGCTGCTAACCAAAAATTTGGTAGTTTGAAACCTTCAGCTGCTCAGCAGGATAAATAAAAGGCAGTGTGCTTCCCTAAAGATTTACAGCCTTAGAAACCCTATGGGGTAGTTCTACTCTGTCCTATATGGCCACTAGGAACAAGAATTGAGTTGATGGGTTTGCTTTTCTTGGTATAGATATTTCTATCTGTTCTCACCTATATATGCATCCATATTTACACATATTTCAACTTGCCTATACCCATTAGTATGTGCTCAGTTAATTATTTACTTTAGTTGTGTTGTGCTCACCACATCCTCAACCAGTGCCACTTAGTCCATCACTAAAAATAGTCTCTACTTGTAGTTTTTCCACCTACCCCTTCATAGAAACCACTAATGAATACTGATCTTACTGTATTTATCTATTTTTGCCTTTTTATAAAAGAGGGTTAATACAATAATTGTCCATATATGGTTGGCTTATTTCACTTATCATTATGCCATTCAAGTCCTTCCATGTTACAGTAGTTTCCTGAATTCACTATTGTTTTTTATGAATACATAGTATTCCAATGTACTTATATACCACGGTTTGTTTTTCCATTTATTTGTTGATGTTGATGATGACACTTTAGTTGTTTCTATTTATTTGATATTATGAATAAAGCAGCAATGAACATAGGTGTGAATATATCTGTTCATATCATTATTTTGTCTTTTGGGTATACGACTAGAGTGTGATTGTTGGATCAATAGATCGTTCTATTTCTAAATATTTGAAAAAGTATCATCCTGATTTACATAGTGTTTGTACCATTTTACAATCTTATGAGCAATGGAGGGAACTCTGATAGCATAGTGCCTAAGGCACTTGACTGCTAACCAGAAGACTGGCAGTTCAAACCCACCAGCCACTCCTTGAAAAGAAGATGGGGCAATCTATTTCTGTAGTGATACTGCCTCGGAAACCCAAGGAGGGGTCGCTATGAGTTGGGTCTGACTCGACGGCACATAACAACAACAAACATCAGCAATGGATAACTGTACCTGTCTCACCATATCTTTATTGACTTTTGTTGTTATCTTTTTGTTTGTTTGTTTTTTTAATATTTTTATGAGTGCCATGTTAGCTGAAGTAAAAAGGTATTTCATTGTAGTTTTGATTTCTACCTCTCTAATGGCTAATGGGAGCTCTGGTAGCATAGTGGCTAAGACACTTGCCTGCTAACCAGACGGCTGGCGGTTCAAACCCACCAGCCACTCCTCGGAAGGAAGGTTGGGCAATCCTACTTCCGTAGTGATACTGCCTCGGAAACCCAAGGAGGGGTCGCTATGAGTCGGGGCCGACTCGACAGCACATAATAACAACAACAACAACAATGGCTAATGATCTTTAGCAGCTCTTCATATATTTGTTGGATGCTTGGATTTCCTCTTTGGTGAAGGTTCTGTTCATTTTGTAATTGAGTTGTTTGTCTTTTTGTTGTTGAATTGATGTAGGCTTGTATAGATTTTAGAGATTAGACATTTATTGGGTAATTCATTTATGAAGATTATTCCCATTCTATAGGCTCTCCATTTATTCAATAAAGTCTTTTGATGAGCAAAAGTTTTTAAATTGTAAAAGGTATTATTAATCTGTGTTATCTTCTATTTGTACATTTGATGCAAGATTTAACATTTTGTTACAAAAGATTAGATCCCATAGTTTCCTTCCTATGCTATTTTCCAGGAATTTTATGGTTTAAGATGTTACATTTAGGACTTTAATCCAGCTTTTGTGTATGGTGTGATGTGATGTAGAAGTCCTGTTTCATTTATCTGCAGAAGTATACCCTTTTTTGCCAGCATGATTTATTTATAAAGATGATTTCTGCCTTATTGAATGGATTCTGACCCTTTGTCTAAAACCAATTTTCCATATATGGCTGGATTTAATCCTGGGTTCTCATTTGTATTCCACTTGTCTACATGTGAAAAAGGAATTCTGCTGAAGCTGTGGTTAAAACATATGGTATCTAACCAAAAGATCAGCTATCCAAACACACCAGCCACTCTGTGGGAGAAAGGTGAGGGAAAATTATAGCTTTAGAAATCCTATGGGGCAAAGTCTTCAGGACTGTGTCTCGTAGAGTCAATATTAATTCTAACTGACTTAATAGCAATGGATTTGGTTTGGCTCTCTGGTATTTTGTCTATCCTTGAACCAAGAGTGGGCTGTTTTGATTACAGTGGCTGTGTAATATGTCTTGATATCAAGAAGTGTGAGACTTCCTGCTTTTTTTCTATTTCTTCAGCATTGCTAAGGTGCACCTAACCCAAGCTATGGTATTTTCAGTTGTCTCATGCGTGCGAGAACTGGACAATGAATAAAGAAGACCAAAGAAGAGTTGATGCTCTTGTGTTGTGATATTGGTGAAGAATACTGAAAGTACCATGGACTGCCAGAAGAACTAACAAATCTGTCCCAGAAGAAGCGCAGCCAGAATACTCCTTGGAAGCCAAAATGGCCAGACTTCATCTGACCTACTTTGTGGTTATGTTATCAGAAGGGACTACTTCATGGAAAAGGATATCTTACTTGGTAAAGTGGAGGATCAATGAAAAATAGGAAGGCCTTCAGTGATATGGATTGATACAGTGGCTGCAATGATGGACTCAGGTATAGCAGGGATTGTGAGGCTGGTGCAGGACCAGACAGTCTTTTGTTCTGTTGTACTTAGGGTTGCTATGAGTCAGAGCCAGCTTGATGTTTCCTAACAACAACAACTCAGGGTTTCTTTCTTTTACATATGAGTTTGTCATAGTTTCTTTCATTTCAGTAAAGAATGCTGTTGAGGTTTGCTTCAGGATTGCATTGAATCTGTGCATTGCTTTAGATAAGAATGATATTTTCACTATATTGTCTTCTGATCCATGATCACAGGATGTCTTTGCATTTCATAAGTCTCTTACCATCTTTTAGTTGTTATTTATTTTGTTTGTTTCTTTAATGTGATTTGGGTGAAAATTTACAGAGCAAGTTGGTTTTCCATTCAACAATGCATATGCATTCTGTTTTGTGACATTTACTTTAATCGGTGCATTGCAACAGCATTATCTCCACTTTCTCACTGTGCCCACCCCTACCCTTCTTTCCTCTTTCCTGTCCCTTCTTATCTTCCTAGCACTCTCCCTGTGAGCAAATGCTGTCCTCTTGCTCTCATTTGCTTGATTGGTCTAATGGGTACGTACCTATTACTGTCTACTTTACAAGCCTGTCTATTGTTTGGCTGCCTGTTGAGTCATGGAGGTTCAGTTCAGTTTTTATCTTGAAAAATATCTGAGGGCCATAATCTTGGTGGTTCAACCAGTCTTCATCAGACAAATAACCCTAGTCTTATTTTATGATTTTGAGGTTTTTTTTTTTTCTATTTTACCCCACTCTGCACAGTACCTCTTATTGTTATCCTTTTCAGAGCCACCAGCAATGGTAGCTGGGCACTATCTAGTTCTTCTGGTGCAAGGGTCATGGAGGTTTGGATTCACATGTACCATTATTCATTTGGACAAATTGTTTCCCAGGTTTTTGATTTTTTCCTCTTTGCTTCAGACAGAGAGAGATCAATTGTTGCATCAATTGTTGCTCAAAATCTTTTAAGACCCCAGTGGCTACTCACCAAAACAGGATGTAAAACATTTTTTACATTTTTGTATTTTTTATATTTTTTACATTTACTTTGTGCACTATGTTGTGCCAATTGACCTCAGTGTTCCCCAAGATTATGGCCCTGGTCTTCCATACCCGGTGACCAATTCTTTCCAAGTGTTTGGTTATGACTAAAATTTTCATAACTGTTCCCTGTGTACTCTACTACATTCATGGATATATTTGTAGCACATATAAATATATGAGTAGAAATAGACTCTGTGGAATATATATAGATATATATATTATATATTATATATTATATATTATATATTATATATTATATATTATATATTATATGGAGTACTCCCATTCCCCTTCTTACCCTTGTTCAATTTGAGTGTCTGTCTATGCAGCCACTCATAAATTATTGTTATTACTATTATTACATAATAGTATATGTATTAGTATTCAGCTTTGCTGCCTTTAACTCTTGTGCTTCTTGCTATGTCTTCCACTTTCTTCATCATATTGTGCTGACCTCATCTTTGTTGTATATTGCTTTTCCCTTCACCCAAGTAAATATGTTCCTACTCTCTAGTTGTTGATTGTCCTGCCTTTCCCTCCCATCCTGGCAAGCTTCAAAGAACAATTCTTTCTGTTCATAAATCTTTCTTAACATTTTACAGTAATGTGCTCTTACAATAATTGTCCTTTAGTCATTGACTAAATCACTGAGCATAATGTCTTCTAGGTTCATGCATGTTATGAGGTGTTTTGAAGATTCATAGTTATTCTTTAACATTGCATAGTATTCCATTGTGTGTATGTACCATAGTTTGTTCATCCTTTCATCCATTGATGGGCACTTAGGTTATTTCTATCTTTTTGCTATTGGGAATAATGGTGCAATGAACATAGGGGTGCATATATCTGTTCATGCCCTGGCTCTGTATTTCTCAAGGATATATACCTACTAGAGGAATTGCTGGATCATATGGTATTTATATTTCCATCTTCTTAAGGAACTTCCTTACCACTTTTTGCACTGTTATATCATTTTATAATCCCATAATCAGTGTGTGAGTGTTCGAGTCTCTCTATATCTTCTCTAGAATTTGTAGTTTTCTGTTATTCTGAATATTGTTGTCAATGCTGGCGTGAGATGGTATCTCATTTTTTGTTTTGATTTGTCTCTCTCTAACGACTAATGAGCATGAACATATCTTCACGTGTTTGTTAGCCTCCTGAAAGTCTTATTTGGTGAAGTCTCTGTTCATGTTCTCTGCTCATTCTCACCCTGACACCAATGGATTGCATGTCTTTTTGTTGCTGCTGTTGAGGTGTTGATTTTTTTTTTTTTTAATCAATTTGGGAGATTACTCCCTAGCCTGATATATTGTTGACATTTTTTCTCAGTCTGTAACTTCTCTTTTTACTCTTTTGCAGATATACTGCAATGTCAATTCCATCATTGATATTTAAGAAATGGAAAAGTTAATTATTAATTTTATATGGAAAAGTAAGAGACCCCAGATAATCAAAATACTAGCTCAGAACTAAATCTGTGCATTATGCACAACTGATCATTGACAAATGTCTAAAACCCATTAAATGGGGAAGACATAGTCTCTAATAAATAACACTAACAAAACTGGATATATATTTGAAAAATGCAATTGAAAAATGCAATTGAGAAATGAAACAGGACTGATAGCTCATACATTATACAAAACCTAATACTAGATGGATTAAAGATCTAAATGTAAAACCTCAAGCCATAAAGATTATCCAGGAAAAAAACAGGGGGGAAAACTTGAGGATTTTAATACATGGTATATATACAGTATCAAGTGGAACAAAAAATGAACAAATACCAGAAGACAAACTAGATGATTGGGGCCTCCTGAAAATTAAACATTTGTGTCAATCAAAAGATTGTCAGAAGAGTAAAAAGAACCTAGAGGTGTTATTATAATTATTATTATTTTTTGTTAGGTGATGTCAAGTTGGTTCTGACTCATAGTGACCATGTGTACAGTAGAATGAAACACTGCCCAGTCCTCTACAATTCTCACAATCATTGCTATGTCTGAGCTCATTGTTGCTACCACTGTGTCAATTTATCTTATTGGAGGTCTTCATCATTTCATCTGACCCTCTATTTAGGAAGTTGTCCTTCTCTAAGGAGTCCCTCCTGATAACATGCCCAAAATAATGTTGATAGAATCTGAAATGAGATTGCTTTGTATCTATGGATTACTGTTTTTATTGTTGTTGTTTGGTGCTTTAGGGTTGTCTCCAACTCATATTGACCCTACATAAAACTGAACATATTACCCAGTCCTGTTCCAGCCCCAAGATCTTTGCTATACCTAAGCCCTTCATTGCAGCCACTGTGCCAATCAATATCATTGAGAGCCTTCTTTTTTGTTGACCCTCCACTTTACCAACCACTATATCCTACTCCAGAGAATGGTCCCTTCTGACAACATGACCAAAGTAGGTGAGACAAAGTCTAGACATCCTTTCTTCAAAGGAGCATTCTGGCTGCTTCTTCCAGGACAGATTTGTTAGTTCTTCTAGCAGTCCATGGTACTTTCAACTTTCTTTAACAACACCACAATTCAAAAGCATCAACTCTTTTTCAGTCTTCCTTATTCATTGTCTAGCTCTCACATGTATATGAGTCAATTTAAAATACCATGGATTGGGTTTGGTGCACCTTAGTCTTCAAGGAGATATCTTTGCTCTTCAACACTATAAAGGGGTCTTTTGGAACAGATTTGCCAATGCAATATGTTATCTGATGTCTTGACTTCTGCTTCCACTGTTGTTGATTGTACAACAAAATAATATGAAGTCTTTGACAACTTCAATCTTTTCTCTGCTTATCATGATGTTGCATATTGGTAAGTAGTGAGGGTATTCTTTCTTTTTGGTTTACTAATCATAGGTCTTTGCACATTTCTTTATAGTAATTGGCCTTGTCTTCTTGAACTGCCCTTTAGAATCTTCTGTTTAGTCTTTTTGTCTTGACATTTCTTCCATTTCCTTTAGCTTATCTCCATTCAAAGACAAGTTTCAGAGTTCTTCTTATACCTGTTTTGGTCTTTTCTTCCTTTCATATCTTTTTAATGACCTTTTGCTTTCTTTATGTGTGATGTTCTTGATGTCATCCCACAATTCCTATGGTTTTCAGCCATTGGTGTTCAATGCATAAAATCTATTCTTAAGTAGTATATTCAAGGTCATATATCTATAGATTACCTTGTGTTATTTATGTGGTCAATTATGTTGATGGGTTTTCTGATGTTGAACCAGCCTTGTAATCTTGTTATGAACCTCACTTGATCATGGTGTATGATTTTTTTTTTTTTTTTTTTTTCTTATATGCTCTTCATACCCGTTGGCTAGAACTTTGTTGAAAATTATTGGATCTAGGTTCAAAAGGGATATTAGTTTGTAATATTCTCTTTTGTGTGTGTGTGATGTTTGGTTGTTTTAAGTATCAGGGTAATACTGGAAGTTATGTCACTAGTATTTTAAATACCAGTAGAGCAACCCCCTCTGGACAGGAATCAGCAGAACTTCCAGACTAAAATAGAGTAGGAAGAAGGACTTGGCAAACGGCTTCAAAAAAAAAAAAAAAAAAGCGACTAAAATCCTTGTAATAGCAGTGAAACTCTCTCTGATATGTTATGTTATTGGAAAATTTTATCAATGAAATATGTTCTGATATAATGACAGAATATGAGGCTCCACAGTTCAGAAGTTACTCAAAATATGGAGAGCTGCCTCCACAAAGTAGAGTCCACTTTAGTGATGTGGCTGGAGGAAAGCTTTCGAGATCTTCATTTGCTGATGTGGCACAGCTCAAAATGAGAAGAAGCAGATGCACACATTGATTAATAAACAGAACATGGAAAGTATGAAGTATAAATTTGGGAAAATTAAAACTTGTCAAAAATGAAAGGAAATGCATAAAAATTATATCCTAGGTATTATTGAGCTGAAATGTACTGGTATTGTCCATTTTGAATGAGACAATCATATCATTTACTATGTCAGAAATGACAAATGTAAGGGGATTGACATTGACTTCATCATCAAAAAGAACATTTCAAGATCTATCCTGAGTACAATGCTGTCGGTGATAGGATAATATCCACTCACCTGTAAGGAAGACCAGCTAATACTAATATCATTCAAATTTATGCACCAAAGGTGAAGAAATTGTAGATTTTTACCAACTTCTGCAGTCTGAAATTGACCAATCATGCAAGCAAGATGTATTAATAATTACTGGAGATTGGAATGTGAAAGTTGGAAAAAAGGAGAAGCATCAAAAGATGGAAAATATGACATTCATGAAAGAAATGACACCAGAGATTGCATGATAGAATTTTTCAAGATCAATGGTTAACTCATTTCAAACGACTTTTTTCAACAACATGAATGGTAAGTAACTATACAAGTGCAACTCACCAGATGGAACACACATGGATCAATTTGCCTGGAAAGAAATGATGGGAAAGCTCAATATCTTCAGTCATAGCAAAGTCAGGAGCTAAGTATGGAACACATCATCAATTGCCCCCATTCAAGTGAAGAAAATTAAACAAGTGTGAGAGAGCCAAAATTTGGCCTTGATTATACCACACCTGAATTTAAAGACCAACTGAACTAATAGATATGATTAAATAAGTATTACCAGTGACTGAAGACCAGATGAGTTATGGGATGACATCAAGAACATCATACATGAAGATAGCAAAAGGTCATTAAAAAGACAGAAAAGGAAGAAAAGACCAAGATAAATGTCAGAAGAATCTCTGAAACTTGTCCTTGAATGGAGATTAGCTAAAGCAAATGGATGGAAGAAAGGATGAAGTAAAAGAGCTAAACAGAATATTTCAAAGGGCATTGTAAGAATAGAAAGACAATTACTGAAATAAATGTGCAAAGACCTGAGTTAGAAAACCAAAAGGGAAGAACACACTCGACATTTCTCAAGTTGAAAGAACTGAAGGGAAAATTCAAGCCTGCAGCTGCAATATTGAAAGATTCTATGGGAAAAATATTGAATGATGCAGGAAGCATCAAAACAAGATAGAAAGAACACACAGAGTCACTGTACCAAAAAGAGATGGTCAATGTTCAACAATTTCAGGAGGAATCATATGATCAAGAACAGATGGTATAAAAAGAAGTCCAAACTACACTGAAGGTATTGGTGAAATACCCATTGAGATGTTTCAAAGAAACAGAATCAGTGCTGGAGGCACTCACTCATTTATGCCAAGAAATTTGAAAGATAGCTACCTGGCCAACTGACTGGAAAACCAAAGCAAACTCACTGCTGTCAAATTGATTCCAATTCATACTGACCCCATAGGGTTTCCAACGCTGTAAACCTTTTACAGAACAGAGTGCCTCATGTCTCTCTCACATAGTGGCTTGTGGGTTCAAACCAGTGACCTTTTGTTTAACAGCTAAATACCTTAACTGCTGCACCACCAGAACTCCTTAGCTGACTGGAAGTGATCCATATTTATTCCCATTACAAAGAAAGGTGATCCAAAAGAATGGGGAAATTATCTAACAGTATCATTAATATCACACACAAGTAAAATTTTGCTGAAAATAATTCAAGTTAGTTGCAGAAGAATATTGACAGTGAATGCCAGACAATGAAGCTGGATTCAGAATAGAGCATGGAATGAGGGATATAATAGCTGATGTCAGAGGGATCTGACTCAAAGCAAAGAATACCAAAAACATTTTTACCTGTGCTTTTATTCGCAAAGACATTTGACTTTGTGGATCATAACACTTTATGGATACCATTGTGAAGGATGTGCATTCCATAAAACTGTATTCATGAGGAAACTGTACATAGACCAAGAAGCAGTCATTCAAACAGAACAAGAGAGTAGTGCATTGTTTCAATTCAGGAAAAGTGTGTGACAGGGTTATATCCTCTCAACATACTTATTCAATCTTTATACTGAGAAAATTATCTTAGAAAATGGACAATATGAAAAAGAACACAGCATCAGAATTGGAGGAAGACTCAACAATCTGCTATACTCAGACGATAAAATTTTGCTTGTTTAAAGTGAAGAAGACTTGAAGCTGATGAAGATGAAACAGTACAGCCTTCATAGTGGATTACACTTCAATTGAAGAAAACAAAAATGCGCACAACTGGACCAATAAACAACATCATGATAAATTGAGAAAAGATAGAAAATCTCAGGGATTTCATTTTACTTGGATCCACAATAAACACCCATGGAAGCAGTGGTCAAGAAATCAGACATGAGGCACTGGGCAAATCTGTTGCAAAAGTCTTCTTTAAAGTGTTGAAGAATACAGATGTCACTTTGGTGAGTATGGTGTGCCTGACCCAAACCATTGTATTTTCAACTTTCATGTGCATGAGGGATTTGGACAATGAATAAGAAAGACTAAAGAATAATTGATGTTTTTGAATTGTTGGAAAAGAATATTCAAAATACCAGGGTTTCCAGAAGAACAAAGAAATGTGTCTTGAAAGAAGTACAGCCAGAATGCTCCTTAGAAGAGAGAATGGCCAGCCTTCATCTCACCTACTTTGGTCATGTTGTCACAAGGAATCATTCCCTGGAGAAGGATGTCACACTCAGTAAAGTACACAGTCAGCCAAAAAGGGGAAAGCCCTCGATGAGAAGCATTAACACAACGGCAGCAACAATGGGCGCAAGCATATCAATAATTGTAAGGATAGCACAGAATTGGGCAGTGTTTACCTTTGTTATACATAGGGTCACTGTGATTAGGAACCTGCTGGATTGCACCTAAATATCTAACTAACTAAATGTTCTACCTCTCTTTTTTCTACCTCTATTAGTGTGGGTTTGTAGTGTTTTTTAAGAATTTGTCCATTTCATCTAGGTTTTCAAATTTGTTGGGATACAATTTTTCATAATATTCTGCTTTTGTTGTTGTTAGGTGCCATCAAATTTTCTCCAAATCACAGACACCTTATGCACAGCAGAATGAAACACCGTCAGGTCCTGTGCCAGCCACACAATCTTTGCTATGTCTGAGCCCATCATTGTAGCCACTGTGTCAATCCATCTCATTGAAAGCGTATCATTTTTTTGTTGACCCACCACTTTACCAGGCATGATACCCTCCTACAGAGAATGGTCTCTTCTGACAATATGACCAAAGTAGGTGAGACAAAGTCTGACCACTCTCGCTTCCAAGGAGCATTCTAGCTGCACTATTTCCAGGATGGATTTGTTAGGTCTTTTACCAGTCCATGGTACTTTCAGTATTCTTCGCCAACACCATAACTCAGAAATATCAACTCTTCTTGAGTCCTCCTTATTCATTGTCCAGCTCTTGCATGTATATGAGGCAATTGAAAATACCATGTCTTGGGTTAGGCGCACCTCAGTCTTCAAGGAGACATCTTTGCTCTTCAGCACTTGAAAGAGGTCTTTTGTAACAGATTTGCCCACTTCATTACATAATCTGATATCTTGACTGCTGCTTCCATTAGTGTTGATTGTAGAACCAAGGAATACGAAGTCTTTGACAACTTCAATCTTTTCTCCATTTATTGTGATGCTGCTTATTGGTCCAGTAGTGAGGATTTTTGTTTTCTTTGTATTAAGAAGTAATCTATACTGCAGACTGTAGTCTTCAATCTTCATCAGTAAGTACTACAAGTCATTCTCATTTTCAGCAAGCAAAGTCATGTCATCAGCATATAGCAGGTTGTTAATGACTCCTCAATGCTGATGCCATGTTCTTCTTCATAGAGTCCAGCTTCTCAGATTACTTATTCAGCATACAGTTTAAATACATATAGTGAAAGGCTGCAACCTTCCTGATTTTAAACTATGCAGTCCCCTTGTTCTGTCTCATGATGTCAGAGTCTCTTCTGACATCCATTTTGGTCTTTTCTTCCTTTCCTTATAGGTTCCTCATGAGTACAATGAAGTGTTCTGGAATTCCCATTCTTCTCAATGTGCTCTATAATTTGTTATTATCCACACAATAAAATGCTTTTGCATAGTCCATAAAACATAAATAAAAATCTTTCTGTTATTCTTTGCTTTCAGCCAAGATCCACCTGACATTGATAATGATGTCCCTTTTTCCATGTCCTCTTCTACATCCAGCTTGCATTTCTGGAAGTTCTCTGTCATTATACTGCTGCAAACTTTTTGTGATATCAATGATATTGTTTGATAATTTTCACATTCTGTGGGATCACCTTTCTTCGGAATAGGTACAAATATGCTTCTCTTCCAGTCATTTGGCCAGGTAGCTATCTTCCAAGTCTCTTGGCATAGCCAAGTGAGCGCCTCCAGTGTGGCATCCATTTGTTGAAACATCTCAATGAATATTCCATCACTTCTTGGAGCTTTGTTCTTCACCAATTCTTTCAGTGCAGCTTAGACTTCTTCCTTCAGTACCATTGGTTCTTGATCATATGCCACCTCCTGAAATGGATAAACATCAACGAACACCCATTTTGAAGAAAGGTAACAGTAACTCTGTGTACTTCTTCCATCTTGTTTTGATGTTTCCTGCATCATTCAGTATATTGCCCATAGAATCTTTTAATATTGCAACTCAAGGCTTAAATTTCCGCTTCAGTTCTTTCAGGTAGAGAAATGCTGAGTGTATTGTTCCTTTTTGCTTTTTCTAACTCCAGGTCTTTGTACATTTCATTTTAATTACTGACTTTGTCTTCTTGAGCTGCTTTTTGAAATCTTCAGTTTCTTTGTATTTTGCTGATTCTTCCATTTGCTTTAGCTATTCTCTGTTCAAGGGCAAGTTTCAGAGTCTCTTCTGACATCCATTTTGGTCTTTTCTTCCTTTCCTGTCTTATTAATGACCATTTGCTCTCTTGATGGATAATGTTCTTGACAACATCCCATGAGTCTTCTGGTTTTCCATCAGTGGTCAGTGCATAAAGTCTATTTTCTGAATTCTAGAGGAATATAATCAAGGTCATATTTTGGCTTTTGTGGACACTGTTTGATTCTTTTCAGTTTCAACTTGAACTTGCATATGAGCAGTTGGTTGTCTGTTCCACAATCAGCTCCTGGCCTTGTTTTGGCTGAAGATACTGAGCTTCTCCATTGCTTCTTCCCATACATGTAATTAATCTGAATCCTTTGAGGTCTATCTGGCGAAGTCCACATGTATAGCCACCATTTGTCTTGTTTAAAAATGTATTTGCAATGAATAATTTGTTGGTCTTGCAAAATTCTCTCATGTGATCTCTGCTGTTATTTCTATCACCAAGGCCATGTTTTCCAGCTACCGGTGATTTTTCTTTGTTTTCAACTTTTGCATTCAAATCAGCAGTGATAATTAACACAACTTGATTATATACTTGGACAATTTTGGACTGCAGAAGTTGTTAAAAATCTTCAATTTCCTCATCTTTGGCTTTGGTGGATGGTACATAAATTTGAATAGTATTAACTGGTATTTCTTGTAGGCATATAGATATTATCCTATTACTGACAGCATTGTACTTCAGGATGGCTCTTCATACATTCTTTGTGATGACGAATGCCACATATTTCCTCTTCAATTTATCATTCCTGGCACAGTAGATCATATCGTTGTGTGATTCAAAATGGCCAAAACCAGTCCATTTCAGGTCACTAATGCCTAAGATAACGATCTTTATGTGTTCTATTTCCTTTTAAACAACTTTTTCTTTCCCTAGATTCATACTTTGCACATTCCATGTTCTGATTATTAATAGATGTTTGCAGCTGTTTCTTCTCATCTTGAGTCGTACCACACCAGGAAATGGAGGTTCCAAAAGTTTTATTCCATGTACATCATTGAGGTTGGCTTTATTGTGAGGAGGCAGCTCCTCCCCAGTTGTATTTTGAATGCCTTCAGTTCTGATGGGTCATTTTATGGCACTATATAGGACAATGTTTCAGGGCTAGTCATAAAGTTTTCCAGAAATATTTCAGATAGTGTTTCACTGCTATTCGTGTATTCTGTTAAGATCTCCATTTTTTTCTGCTGGAATGATTTAATGTCACTAATTCACTAATTTCAGTTCTTAGTTTGGTTATTTACCTCCTCTGATTTTTTTTTTTTTTTTAACTCATTTGTGTATTTTATCAAACTTTGAAAGTACTGACCTCTGGTTTTATTAATTCTTTTATTTATTTATTTATTTTCAATTTTATTTCTACTCTGATCTTTATTATTTCCTTTTTCTGGTAGCTTTTGACGTCTTTTGATTTTCCTTTTCTATTTTTTTCAAGTTGTGGGTGTAAGTTAATGATTTTGGATCTTTCTTCTTCTTAAATATAGGCATTTATTGCTATAAATTTCCCTTTGCATACTGTTTGTGCTCTGTCTCAATAGTTTTGATATGCAGTGTTTCCATTTTTATTTCCTTTCACAAAATGTTTTAACTTTCTTTTTGATTTCTTCTATGCCCAATAATATTTTAGTACTTACCTTATATTTATTTATTTATTTTTCCCTTATTTATCTTCTTGTAAATTTCTAGCTTCATACTTGTATGGTCAGAGAAGATTTTTATGATTTTGATCTTTTTAAACTTTTTGAGGCTTGTTTTGTGTTCTAGCATAGAGTCTATTCTGGAATTTTTTCCATGTGCACTAGAGAAGATGTATCATTCTGATGTTAACCGTAGTAGTCTGTCTGTTAGGTCCAATCAGCTTATGGTTTTATTTAAGTACTTAATGTCCTTGGTAATTTTCATTTTAGAAGGTCTCTGTATAATAGCAAGTGCCCAACTCTTATTGTGGAATTGTCTATTTCTTTTTTGATATTGGTATTTGTGTCATGGGTTTTGTTGCATTGCTGTTAGATGCATATATATTAATAATTGCTATATCTTCTCACTGAATTGACACTTTTATTGCTATGCAATGTCCATCTCTTATAATGGAATTTGATTTAAAGTTTATATTATCTAATGTGAATATAGCCACTCCAGCTTTTATTATTTACTGGATCCATGGAATATTTTTCTCTATCTTTTGCAAGCTCTGGTGGTGTAGTGCCTAAGGCATTTGACTGCTAACCAGAAGGCCGGTGCTTCAATTCCACCAGCCACTCCTAGGAAGGAAGAGTAGGCAATCTACTTCCATAGAGATATCGACTCAGAAACCTAAGGAGGGGTTGCTATGAGTCAAATAGACTAAAGCAATGAGGTGTTTTTTTCTTTTTTTTTTCCCCAATCTGTGTGGGCCCTTATGTCTAAGGTGTATTTCTTGTAGGGAACAAAAGACTGGATCAGGTTTTTGTGGTTTTTTTTAATCCATTTTCCACTCTCTTACTTTTGCATGGTGTGTTTACATCATTTACATGCACGGTGATTACTGAAAACAAATTTTCCTATTTCTTGAGTGATTTGTATCTTTATTTATTTATTTTAGTTCTAGTTTTTCTTGCTTTAAACTTGGATGCCTTTTGTGATGAGCCTTTTTTTGTTATTTTCCTCCTTGTCCTCTCAAACTTTCTTTCTAGTGATTTTTACTGGTCACCACATAAGGTGTATTGCTCAACTTATAATTACACCAACATTGAATATATGAACCACAGTAAACATAAAACCTTAACATAATAAATTTATTCCTTATATGGTCCTCACTCCCCTTATATGGTCTACACACCACACTGTTGGTGTGTTTCCATTAGTATCAATATGCAGCCTATTTTTGATAAGTTTTCTTTGAACATAGCTCTTAAGGTTCTTACTTTTCTATTTGGAATATTCCCTTGATAAATACTTGAGAAGCTGGTCTTGTGGTAAATTCCTCGAATTTCTATTTATTTGGTAATGTCTTGATTTTTCTTTGTTTATGAATAGCATCTGTCTTGGGTAATGAATTCTTTGTTGCCAATAGATTGGGCTCATTAATTATTTTATAGATGTTGCTATAGAGCAACATTTGTCTTTGGTCTGTAGAGTTTCTGGGAGAAGTCTGCACCAATTCTTAAGGAAGACACTTGTTATGTTGCATTTTTCTCTTGCTGCTTTCAAAATTCTTGTCTTTTTTTGGTTTTCAATAATTTTAGTAAGATGTATCATGGAGTTGATTTTTTGTGTCTCCTATTATTGATTTCTGGCTTCATATTTCATGGTCAGAGAAAAGGCTTTGTATGATTTCAATCTTTTTAAACTTGTTGAGATTTGTTCAGCTTTAGGAACGTCTCACTGATTATCTCTAGGAAAATAGTTTCTGTGTGTTTATTGTTGTTCATGGTATGCTGGGACTCTCATAATTCTAATGTTAGATTTACTGATTCAATTCCATATTTCCTTTTGGGTTTGCTAATTTTTCTTTTCTCTTGCTTCTCTGGGGAATTAATAAGTTTAGGTATTTTGTCTACTAATTCACTTATTATCTCAACTGTCTATTAAAATCTATTGTTGAGTGTTTCTCTTGCATTTTCCAATTCATATGTTTTATACTTCAGACCCAGTAGTTCTCTTTGTTCTTGTTTTATTTTTTTCAGTTTCCTTGTTAAGCTTCTCAGTTTGTTCCTCCATTATTCCCTTAACACAACTAGTTTTTTGTGTGTATGTGTTATTTTTTTGTGTGTGCTTCTTTAAACATATGTAGCACCATAGTCTGAAAGTATCAATTATTTGCATTATTCAGACTTCCATAGGAAAGACTTCTTCATGATTTACATTTAATAATTCCTTCATCTTTTGCGGTTTTGAGTGATTTGCCATTTTTTGTTGAACTTTTTCCATTTTGTTGTCTTTTTTATTATTATTTTAAATCAAATTGTGTATTCTGTTTATTGTGGGACTATTTTCTCTTTGGGTCCCCTAGTGGTACAGTGGCCAAATGCCCAGCTACCAACTAAAAGGTTGGAGCTCACACTTACTAGCTGCTCCATGGAAGAATAATGTGGCAGAACACCTCTGAGAACCTCACACACAGCCCTGAGAATCTCACAGGGCATCTCCCATCAGCTCCCCAGTTTCACTAGGAGTTGTAATGGCCCAGTGGCAGTGAGCTTGGTGTCTTCTCCTAAGCACTACACAACACTCTTGTCTTTAAATTTTTCCTGTGCTCATTCAGGAATTCTGTATCATTAGTCTCTGAAATTCAGTACATATGCACAGGGGCAATGGCAATTAGTTCTTCAAACATGCAACCATTAGCAGTGAGGCTCAATTTCCTGTGGCAAGTATTGTCTTGTGTATGTATTTCCTTCACCAGTACCATAGCACAGATATTGCTATGGTGTCCTCCAATGGCCCATTTCCTTTGTCTAAAGTTTCCCTCCACCCTACTGCCTTGAACTTCCTCCCAGTTCAATTGTCTGCCCATCTTGGGCCTTAGCTAGATTCAATAGCACTTTCATACAGTGTCATGGTTTCACTTTGCCTTTTCACATCTACATGGTCCACAAATACCCATGGTCAATATGTACTGCCTTAACAAAAAAAAAAAAAATCAGGTGATAACTTCCTCAGATTAAATCCATGTTTGGATGTTACTCAGCTGAGTCATGAAATGACTGTAATGAGTGAGCAGTCCTGATCTTAGTGTATAGGATCTCTTGGCTTTTGAGTCAATTCCTTTCCTCTTCTGTCTTGCTTTTGCACTTACTGTGACACTCTAATGTCTTAGGTACTGTGCCAAGTTCTGAGATCTCAGTCTGTGCTTGTTTTTATTCATTGTTCAGTGAGTTAGCTTCTGGGCAGTAAATGAGATTGTCCACTCACTTTGTACTCTTGCCCCATCTATATGCTATTTTATCATTCACAGAAAATGATTGTTTTCCTAATCAGTGAAGCTTAAGCTTCAGGACCCCTCACTGCTGTATTAGGTTACTAGTGTTGCTATAACATAAATATAAAATTGTGGCTTTAAAGAATAGAATGCTATTATTTCACAGATGTTATATATCAAAATCTGAGTATCAGCCTGTTGATTCCTTTCTTGTTAGTAGCCTTGCATAATCCTTGTTTCATTGGCCTGTAGATAAAACATCCTTATATGGCATCTGTCCTGCCTAGTATGTGCCTGCCCCTGTGTCTAATCTGTTTGTTTTATAACTCAGTTGTTATTAAAATTAGAGTATACCTCATACTAATACTATCTCATAAATATAACAACAACAACAACAACAAAAAAAAAAAACCTCAATTTTAAAACTGTATCACATCTATCACTGTATGGGTTAAGATTGCAACACATTTGGAACACAATCTATACTACTGGCATTTTTCTTTATTAATTGTGCATTTGCAGTTTTGTATTCTTTTTAAAATATCCTCCCCAAATTTTATATAATTCATCTCCATCAAATAGGAATCCACCCTTACTCATACTACTTACATCTCTCTGTTTAGTATTCTTTGCTGTCACATGCCTTCTTTGGAAAGCTATGTTTCTTCAAATAATTATAAATGTTTAATTTCTCTTCTAAAGTTGTATTTATTTCTTAAGTCACTGATACTCTTCTGCCTTCTTTACTCTGTCATTATTACTAACAGATGGGTGCTAATTTTTGCTTTGTCTTAACTTCATATCACCCAGTCATGAAATTCTGTCCTGCCTTTAAGTTTATAATCCTTTTATTTACTAATTATCCTCTTATAGTTATCCTCATACATTTACAGAATCTGATGGAGATTCCTCCTCATCTTCTCTGATTCCTAACTGTTGATGCTTGAAGTTCCTGGACTCACTTCTCTGTACTGATATGATTTTTTGAGATTACACAAAAAGGGTTGAATTTTCATAGGAATCATAGTTCTTGCAGTTTGACTAGTAATTTCAAGGACTCAGGTAACCATTGTTGTTATGTGCCCTCGAGTCAGCTCTGACTCATGGCGACCCTATGTACAACAGAACAAATCACTGCCTTGTCCATTATATGAGTGTTTCACTGCTATTCATAAGGTTTTCATTGCCAATTCTTTAAGAGGATGCTCCTTCCTTCTTTTGAATCTGCCTTGGTCTGGAAGACCTGCTGAAACCTGTGCACCATGGATAACCATTAGGCACAGACAAATAAGGAGTGTTTCAGAAACCTTAGCACTATATCTTGGGTCCTTTGGTCTCTCATTAGATGTATCTTTATCTAAGCAGACAGAGGAGATTTCTAAGTGAAATGTGTGGTCAATGTACATACAAAGAAGGATGCTTGCCATACATAAAATATTTCCTTTGGTCTCTCATTAGATATATCTTTATCTAAGAAGACAGATGAGATTTCTAAGTAAAAGGTGTGGTCAATGCACATACAAAGAGGGACCCTTGCCATACATAAAATATTTACATCTTTACCCAGATAATTTTACAACATTTCTTACCTTTTCCAGGGAGCCATACCTCATACATTTATATATTTACCAAGACCTGCTGTCTTTATAGTAATCAATAATTAAAAAAAAAAGAAAGAAACAAGGCACATTCTGATAAAAACATTCTATGGATAATCACTGGCTCTCTTGCTAGCTAAAAATATTCAGATTGTTCTGCAGGGGCTATGTAATTACTATGTTTAAACAATTCCTCTGGGCTACCTGCTTTCTTTGTGACTTGAGAGTGCCTTCCAGTAGAGGGAAAGAATTCAAAACCATTTGCTAGACCCATCACTTCCCAATACAATTTCTGACCAGATACTGCTTGCATCTTTTCATAATTTGTTTTACAATATGTTCTGGAATAGTTCATTTATCTAATCAGCAGAGAATTGTAATTCTTTCTACAAAGCATGGTATTTGGTAACTTCTCCTAGCACAGACTTTCGATAGTTATTTGCTAAATCAATTATTTTTTACCTCCATAAATTTCAATTATTTGCACCATTTGTTATGTGTTTATGAGAGAATTTAATTGAATACATAAGTTTTATCAGCTTAATTTTTTCTGAAAATGATTTTGTATGGATTTGACTTTAATATTGGGGCACATGTTTTAAATCAACATCCAAAATATGTTCTTATACAAGGTTAATTATGTATATAAATGTTATATTTATTTAACTCTATAAATAAGTTATAAACAGTTTTATGTCATTTACCTGTGACAGAGATATTAAGATAATCTTTGTCATACCTTAAATAAGTAAAAATGACAGTCCATCATAGTAAAAATGACTTTTTCTGTGTATCATATAATCCCAGTGATCAAAATGGTTATTAGAAGCCAGTATTTCATAAATGTTATAACTTTAATGCTAAGTGGATATAACTGTATCCT
>NW_006922260.1:12604-16767 GCF_000298275.1 Orycteropus afer afer | reverse complement strand
AAAAAAAAAAAAAAAACTTGTTTGTGCTCCCAAATATTGTGCTTCATGAGACTGCCAATTGGGCATGTTCTATTGCCAAATACAGCTTCAGGTGGTTATGCCATAAGACTACCCATACTACCCTCTGTGTGTCTCTAGAGAGGAGCTAATTATAATTTTAGACCAATAAATCAAGCCCAGATTTACATTCTTCAAAGCTTTCTTGGTGACATTTTCAAAGTTTTTGAAATCAACTCATTCCACCTTCACTTTGATATGTTCAAAGGAAGAGATCAGATCAAGCTGTGACATACCAGTAGTATCTGCTTTCCATCACACCCAGGGAGGTGTCTTAGTAATTTATCATCTTGATTTATGGCCACCTCACTGCAGAAATGCTTTTGTAAAGTGTCTTCTGTTCTATGTGATTCCTTGTTAGTATTTTCCTGGTGGGAAGAAATATCTGAGAGTGGTAAACAAATCTTAGGAATTGAGTGACGATTGTAGTTGACTATCCAATAAGCTCCATCATCAGGGGGCACTTCATCATTTATTTTATTCAAATTATACAGGTAGAACATCAAAATTAGCCGGAGTTTAATTCCTCTCTTCTTCTGGTGGTGTAGTGCCTAAGGTATTTGCCTGCTAACCAGAAGGCTGGCAGTTCAAACCCATCAGCCATTCTTTGGAAGGAATGTTGGGCAATCTACTTCCACAGTGTTACTGCCTCGGAAACCCAAGGAGGGGTCATTATGAGTCAGATCTGACTCAACATCAGCGAGTTCAGAAAACAAGCACTGAGATTTCTACCAACTTTGACCATTTTTCCAGGCCACAATCACAAAAGATAGCTAAGTATTAATCTTTTGTCACTCATCATTCAGAATGTATACCCATCAGGCCATAATGTCCTAAGCTTACAAGGTTTCCCACACAGAAGACCTCAAAAATGTCTCCTTTGTTTGGTAATGGAGCCACATTCACCTTTAACCCTTTAGTTATTTGGAGAGGAAGGATTATGATACACTAAAAAATTACCTTTCAGAATATATACTGTCAATTTTATGTCCTGAAAAAGTCCAATTTCTCTCTTTTGCAGAAAACAAATCCTGAGATTCTACCAATATGATTGTCTTCTGGTATAAATAAATTTAAAACTGGGTTTGTGGCTACCATTGGAGGCAAAACAAAAGATAGATTTTACAAGGTGGGAAGATACAAAGTTACGTTATTGCATCCTCCCTCAACTCTTCATTCTCATCTTCTGATCATAGAAAACTTTCCAGAGAATTCTCTAACTTATTTTTCATATTACACCTACTTCTCACTTATCAACTATCATGTTATATGATATTTCACACTTATAATAGTAAAACAAATTACTATGTTACTATTTTATACATAAATGACATACATGTGGCAGTGACAAATGGTGATGCGTGGGTGAGAATAACCCTGATTATAATTGTTAAGGTTAAGTGTTAACTTGGCTTAGCCATGTTTCTCAATTACTTGGCAATTATGTAATGAAGTAATTTGACATTTATGTAATGATATAGTAATCCTTTTTTGAGACCTGATATGGTCATCCTCCATTTTTGCACGAGTCCAATTTTTCAGTAATGACCTGGTCTTTAGAACCTCACCATGTTAATAAGTGAGGAGTGCACATAGTCTCTGATAGAATGATTTAACTAAATCAGCCCTTAAGCTTATCTATTATATGTTTTGAGCAAGAAGACCTTTAATTGCTAGTTCAATTTTCACTCTAAGTATGATGAAAAAGATGTGTTATATTCTTGTAGTATTTATTATGTTTCCTTCTCCACTTCGTATCTTGGCAGCAGTAAAATATGTAAATTAATTAAAAAAATGCATCCAGTTTTGTTAAATCATCAAAAAAAATGCGTTGTTCAAAACCTTAAATTGTATTCTTTAACATCGTTTATGAAATAACAAAAGCTTTGATTAGAACAGGTGTTAATCCCAGTTAACAACCATTTGTTATCCTCTGTAGTTATAGAGAGCATTCCAATGTGATTTCACTTGCTTGATTTGTACCAGATCTTGTTCTTAAAGAAGTGTATTCATAACCATATACAAGCAGTGTCTTTTTTGTTCATAGGATGTATTTCATGGGAAGTGACCTGTTCAATCTCATAGAGTCCCACACTTAGGAGGTCTATGCACATGGTTTCATACTGTTGCAGTTTTGAAATTCTTAATAATTTTTTGAGAAAGAGACACTGCATTTTCATTTTTCACTGTGCCACATATATTATGTAGCTGGTGTTTTCTGATAATACTGACTGCTACATGAAGTTCAAAAGAATGTGCCAGTCCTCAGCACATTAATGCATGACTTCTTTTTTCATAAGCCAAAGTAGTAGCATTATATATCTAGATATATTGTCTATCATCTCTGTGCCTTTGTGCACTGAGATCTAGGTATTTAGGTAGACATTGTCCTGCTATTTTTGTTAGGTATTTTTCAGCCATCTGCAGCTAGCAATGACTCCATATATAGTAGATCAAAATATTGCCCAGTCCTGTACTATCCTCACAACCATTGCTGTGTTAGACTGCTGTTACATCTGCTTTGTCAATTCAACTTATTTAGGGTCTTCTTTTATTTCTCTGATCCTCTACTTTACTATATGCATGATACCTTTTGCCAGGGATTGGTCCTGTCTGGTAACATGTCCAAAGTAAGAGAGACAGAGTCTTGCCATCTTTACTTCTAAGGAGCATTCTGGTTTTACTTCTTCTAAGACAGATTTGTTCATACTACAGGAAATTCATGGTATATTTAAAATTCTTTCTCAAAACCATTATTCAAATGTATCCATTCTTCTTCAATCATCTCTATTCATTGTCTGGCATTTGCATGCTTGTGAAGCAATTGAAAATACCTATAATAATATAAAATACCTATAATACTGAATACTTTATTCATTAAAGTGACATCTTTTTTAAAAAAATTTCAATGAGGTCTTTTGTAGCAGGTTTTCCCAATGGGATTTTTCATTTGGCTTTTGGCTGCTGCATCCATGAACATTGGTGTTGATGCAGTAAAATGAAATTTTTGACAACTTCAATGTTTTGTCTCTTTATCATGATTTTGCTTTTTGGTCCAATTTCTTTACTTTATGTTGAAGCATAATCCATACTGAAGGCTATAGTTTTTAAACGTCATCAGTGTATGTTTCAAGTCACTTTCATATTAGGTAAGCAATATCACAAGTTGCTGATAAGTCTTCCTGCATTCTTGATGCCACAGTTGATATATAGTTTTCACACAGTACAGATACTAAGATATTTTGGTCAGCATGCAGATTGAGTAAGTGTAGTGAAAGGATACAATGCAGTTGCACATCATATTTGATATTGAATCATATAGCATCCCATTATTCTGTTTGAAAGACCATATTTTGATCTATATACAGGTTTCCCATGAGCATAACTCAGAGTTCTAGAATTCTCATTCTTCATAATGTTATGTGTAATTTGTTGTGATCCACACAGTCAAACACCTTTGCATAGTGGATAAAACACAGGCAAACATCTTTCTGGAATTCTCTGCTTGCAGCCCAGGTCCACCTGACATCAACAGTAATATCCTTTTTTTGCATGTGCTCTTCTGGAGTCAGCTTGTATTTCTTGCAGTTTCCTGCTGACATAAAGGCTGCAGTTTGTTTCGTTAAATATTTTATACAAAATTTTGCTTGCATATGATATTAATGATATTGTTTGGTATTTACTTCACTCTATGAATCACCTTTCTTTGGAATGGGCATGAATATAGATCTCTTCCAGTCAATTGATTATGTGAAATTATTCTAAATTTCTTGACATGTATGAGTAAGCACCTCCATCCTTGTGTCTATTTGTTGAAGCATTTCAATTAGTATTCTGTCAATTACGGGAGACTTTTTTCACCAAGAAACATTGGTGGCATAACGATTAAAGCCCTTGGCTGCTAATCAAAAATGTCAGGGTTCAAACCCACCAGCCACTTTAGAAGAGAAAGATATGGCATTCTGCTTCCATAAAGATTACAGCCTTGGAAAATCAATGGGGAACTTCTACTATATCCTATATATTTACCATGAGTCAAAATCAACTCAATGACAGCTGTTTTTCTTTTTCTTTTATAATTTTAGTTTAGTTTAGTTTTGTTTTTC
>NW_006922260.1:10770-12444 GCF_000298275.1 Orycteropus afer afer | reverse complement strand
GTTCAGTTCCTTCAGCTTGATAAATACCAACTGTATTCTTACTTTTTGGTTTGCTAAGTCCAGGTCTTTGAACATTTTGTTACAATATTTTAGCTAGTCTTCTTCTTTTTCATTATTATTTTTTTATTGTGCTTTGGGTGCACATTTATAAACCAGATTTTTTTATGTTCAACAGCTTATGGACATTTGATTTCATGGCCAAATTACCATCCCTGACCATAAAAATCCCTCTGCTCCTCTCCTCCCTGTGACTACCCACTCCTTGTGCCATTAATACACTTTTTGATGTCTTTTGTTCAGGTCTTTTTCACCATCACTTCTTCTATTCCCTATAGCTACTCTACACTCAAGAGCAACTTTTGGAGTAACTTGTGATATCAATGTTGATCTTTTCTTTCTTTCTTGTTTTTTTAATGACCTATATAACTCACTTTATTTCTTCTGTCACTTTATTTCTTCTTTCTGACTCATCACTCAGTTTGTCATACTGCAGTGGCTTGCAGGTTGCCATAAGGCTGGAGACTATGCCACCAGTATTTCAAATACTTGAAAAGTCACCCATGGTGGACAGGTTTCAGTGGAGCTTCCAGACTAGGACAGTATTGGAAGAAGCAGGGGTCATCCACTTTTCAAAGAATTGGCCAGTGAAAACCTTATAAATTGTAGTGAAATGCTGTTGGATATAGTACTGGAAAACATGTTGAATAGCACTATCTGTCTCATATAGTGTTGGAAGAAGAGTCCCTTAAATTGGAAAACATTCAACGTGCAACTGGAAAAGAGCTGCCTCCTCCAAGTAGACTACGTAAATAACATGGATAGAGTAAAGTTCTGGGACCTCAATTTGATGATGTGTCATGACTCAAAAGGGGAGAAATAGCTGCAAACATATGTTAATAAATGGAATGTGGAATGTACAAAGTATGAATCTAGGAAAATTGGAAGTTGTCAAATATGAAAGGGAAAGCATAAATATTTATATATCCTAGGCATTAGTGAGGTGACATGGACTGGTTTGGCCATTTTGAATCAGACAATCATATGATCTATTATGCCTGGAATAACCAATTGAAGAGGAATGGCTTCGCATTCATTGTCACAAAGAATATTTCAAGATCTATCCTGAAGTACAATTATGTCAGTGACAGGATAATATCCACACACTTACAAGGAAACCAGTCAATATTACTATTACTTAAATTTGTGCATCAACCTCAAAAGACAAAGATCAGGAAATTGAAGACTTTTATCAACTTTAGCAGTCTGAAATTGATGGAATATGTGTTGATTATCACTGGTGATTAAAATGCAAAAGTTGGAAATAAAGAAGAATCACTAGTATTTGGAAATATGCTCTTGGTGATAGAAATGACACTGTTGAATGTGTCATAGAATTTTTCAAGACCAACAAATTATTCATTGCAAGTACCTTTTTTCAAGAACATAAATGGCAGCTATACACAGGGACTTCATCAGACGAATTACACAAGAATCAGATGGACTACATCTGTGGAAAGAGGGAATAGAGAGGCTTAATATCTTCAGCCAAAACAAAGCCAGGAGCTGACTGTGGAACAAATCATCAGTTGCTCATCTCCAAGTTCAAGTTGAAGCTGAAGAGAAATAAAAGATATCCAAGAAAGCCAAAATATGACCCTGATTTTATCCCTCTTG
>NW_006922260.1:8937-9470 GCF_000298275.1 Orycteropus afer afer | reverse complement strand
TGGGCAATCCTACTTCCGTAGTGATACTGCCTCGGAAACCCAAGGAGGGGTCGCTATGAGTCGGGGCCGACTCGATGGCAAACAACAACAACAATTTATTTTCCAGTGACTGAGACCCCATATGGCATATCATATGGAAATGTCTTAGACTACATCTGAAGAATCTATGAATGTGCAAATGCTCCCCTGAGCTGAGAATCTAACTACACTTCCACTGAAAAATATCCTTATCACAGCACAACCTTGCCACGTTTGCCTTCTTCCATGAGAGTTATTATCTGTAGGGAAAGTTGTTTCTTATATTTAAATGGAAAGTAAGATCAATTATACAGTTTTTGCCAGAGAAGTAGCAGTTTCCTTTCCTATAGGTGGAAGAAAATCATAATGCTCACAGGATAAAATGGGGATATGGAGGTCATGTGAAGGCTCTATCTCGGCCATTTGAGTGAAATAACCTGTTTGTGTATGCGTTGTATCTCTTACCCAAATCCTTTCTGTAATATATCCTTGAATCCACAATGAATGATGACAAA
>NW_006922260.1:5285-6972 GCF_000298275.1 Orycteropus afer afer | reverse complement strand
GGGCAAGGAACTTTGCATTTTCATTTTGCATTGGGCCCCACAACTTAAGTTGCCAGACGTGTTGACATATGAATCCCCCTTGGCATGCTCTATTTCCTGTACAATCATCAGCATATCAGATACAGCTGAACCATTCAAGGGACACCTTGATAATCTACTGTTAACATCTAGGAAATCCCTTCTTTATTTATTGACCAGTCAGAACTATTTAAAGGGAGTTAATGGTAGAAAACTTTCCCTCTCAACCATTTCCTTAATTAAAGCAGCAGTCACTTATTTCCCTCCTGGAATTCTGCATGACTTAATGTGTAATGCTGTGGAGAATTTGGGCAATTCCAAAGATTTCCATTTAGCACAGCTAATTAAAATCTGGTAATAGTGAACTTAGTCATGGTTATATGGAAAAGGCAAAGGAACAATGTTCTGTTCATACATAATATAAACTTAATATTATATTGGTGTAAAGGCAGCACAACCACAGCATAGTCTGTCATACTTTGCAACTTCACCAGTATGTTATTTTTTTTTTGTCCTTATGCTATCTCCATACACTCTAGATATCACCTTTGAATATTTGTGAGTACTCTCCTTTTTCTCATAAGTATCACTGTGCATTTGACCTTCCCACCTAAAAATTTGGGGAGCTCTTTGGGGTAGTGCCTAAGGCATATGACTGCTAACCAGAAGGCTGGCAGTTCAAACCCACCAGCCACTCCTCGGAAGGATGATTGGGCAATCTGCTTCCGTAGTAGAAACAGTAACCTTGGAAAACCAGGGAGGGGTTGCTATGAGTCGGATCTGACTCCATGGCAGTGAGTTTACCTAAAAATACTAAGAAATTTTTATGTAACCCTCGGTCAACTTTATGCAAATTATTGTATATGACCAGATCCCAATTACTATATATTCCAGATCCATAATGCAGATGTCTAAGTTCTTTCTTTTTCATTGGATACACTTTGGCTCAAGTTGGTCGATGTTGTGTCTCAGAAAAATGTGCAGTTGTCTTATTTACATAGAGTTTTCTCAATCAGAGGTATTACAGCAAGTGTGACATTTTATTGAGAACCATGACCTTACATTTATTGATTCTTGTGTTTTTTACTATAAACAATCATGGAGAACTTTACATAGATGGCAAAAAAAATTATAGATAACAACTTTTATATAAGCCAAAACCATTTATTTTATTTGCCAGAAGTTCTATCATTAGTATGTTTGAAAAAACATACTACTGATGTCTGCCTTTTTGTTTCCCAGCATCTTCTCACCAAACCTGTCTCCATGAAGGGAGATATCTCCTTGAGGACTAAGGTGCACCTGACACAGGTCATGATATTCCAATCACCTCATATGCATGTGAGAGCTGCACAATGAATAAGGAAGACCGAAGAAGAGTTGATGTTTTTGAGTTGTGGTGCTAGCGAAGAATGCTGAAGGTACGATGGACTGCTAAAAGAACTAATAGATCTGTCCTGGAAGAAGTGCAGCCGAGATGCTCCTTGGAAGTGAGGATGGGTATACTTCATCTCACTTACTTTGGTCACGTTGTCATAGTGGACCATTCCCTGGAGAAGGAAGCCATGTGTGGTAAGGTGGAGGGTCAACGAAAGAGGGGAAGACCTTGGATGAGATGGATTGACACAGTAGCTGCAACAATGGGCTCAAGTATAGCAAGGATCACGGA
>NW_006922260.1:0-1173 GCF_000298275.1 Orycteropus afer afer | reverse complement strand
CTGGGCTGTTACCTGTGCACCAGGTGCATCTCGCGGGTGTTAAACACCAGAGGCTCAGCCTCAAAACTCACATCTACATGTCACCACATTTTAGCACCTTCATAATGGCAAAAATACAAATTCTTCCAAGTTTTTATTTGAAACGCTTAATATGAGACAGTATGTTACATCACTACATAAAAATAATGTGATCTTAAACTTACATCTACAGGTTGGAGGTGGACATAAAATGTGTCCTGGTGACACCCTGTACTCAATACCTCTACAACAGAACCATTGACAAACAGAGTAAAGAGATACAAATAATGACCCTGGAACTGTGAGCATCACATAAGAAGAAAAGCAATTAGATTAAGTCCTGATTGGAAAGGGAGATGGAGTGAAGACAGTAAATAAAGAAAGAGTAGAAGCCGGGGCCCAATGAAACATGGCCATTTTGAGACACTGAAGGCATCATACATGGGGAAGGATAAACCAACTTCATGGGATTGACACTGGAACAGAGACACAAGACAAATCTAGAGGGAATAGAGGTGAGCAGAGGACATGCTGGATCAAGAGAAAGAAAGTGAAGTGAAATGGGAGATATTTCTAGTATCACAGGCTAGTGCAGAGTGATGAGAGAGTCACTTAAAGAAGATGAAATAGCTCACTACTAGTGAACACTAGTCATTAGGCTTGAGAGCCAACATTAAGAGAAAGTTGAATGGGGTGGCATTTGGAGACACTGCACTCTGGGCAGCCCCCATCTGATAGAGTCTGCTCAGTATCTAGATAACCAGCTCAATGTAACCAGAAGTGCACTCTGCTCATGGAAGTGAATTGCAATGGGAGCAGTGCATTCTCTGCTTTCCTAACCACATATTCCCAGTGACAAGGGGTGAGCCAATTCCTGACCCCACCAACGCAGTGACTAGGGATGGCCATGGCCACCTCCCAACCACTCATTCCTCAGACACCCCCCTTATATCAGCAGCTCAACTACTCATGGCACCACACCTCAAGTAGACATAGCTAGTGTCTATAAATCTTCCTTCCTGTAAGGGCTTCCTCTCATTGAATGCAAATTGTGCATCACTTCAGGCTTCTCTGTAGGAGGTGCTTGCACATGCAGGCTCCTGCCATCTCCATGGGCACAAGCTTCCATAAATCACCTCACAGGCCAGTGCTGCC
>NW_006922259.1:1221745-1222850 GCF_000298275.1 Orycteropus afer afer | reverse complement strand
TGACTTGATGACACCTAACAAAAGCAAAAACCAAAAACAAAAAAACATTGGACAGAGATTTCCTTAAATGCCTGAAACCATGAAAACTCCGTCTTTGCAAAAGGGCTCTGTGTGCATCTTACAGCATGACAGTAGTTTAGAATGCTGTCTTAGCCTTCAGTTTTTTAATTTTATTTTTATTTTGAAGCTTTTTTTTTAAAAAGAATTGTTTTTTTAGGTTGAAAGTTCACAGATGAATTGGTTTTACATTCAAAAATTCATACACATTTTGTTTTATGTCATCAGTTATGATCCCCTCAATGGCACATCACTCATCCCACTACTTCCTTCTGTTTCTCATTTCCATTCCTACTTCTTTCCTAATCCTTCCTGCCTTCTGAACTTTGTCCTTGTGCAAATGCCGGACTTGTGATCTTAAAAGGTTGATTGTTTAAGGAGTATGTACCTCCCTAATGTTATTGTTTACTTAGTAGATCTATCTATTGTTTGGCTGAAAATTGAGCCCTTGGGTCTAGTCTAGTTGCGGTTTGGAAGGGTCACTAAGGATTTTGAAATAATTTTAGACTTACAAGAAAGTTGCAAAAATAAAACACAGTTTCCAAATATATCTCATCCAGCTTCCCCAATATTAACATCTTACATAAACATAGCACAATTGTCATTATATTAAAATTAATTTTGGTCCAATTGTATTTGCTAAACTAAAGACCTATTTGAATGTTTTTAAACAATAATATTATGTTTTAGGTAAAAGTTTTCACAGCAAATTGGGTTTCCATTTAGCAATTTTTCTATGATTTTTTTTCACATTGATTACATTTTTCACAATATGTCAGGATTGTCATTATTTGCATTCTGTTTCCCTGCCCATTCTTACATTTTCATCTTTGCTTTAGGGCAAATGTTGACTGTTTGGTCTCACATAGTTGATCCTTTAAGTAGCTTTCACGTTTGCCTGAGCAGATCCTTAAGGTCAGCCAGATGTGTGATTTAGGGACTTCTCATCATTCTTGAATATGCGTATATAGGCATACTCAAGCAATTAGTCTTCTGGATACCCAGAAATGTTGTAGATCTTTCAAATACCCTATGAACATCTCATTCC
>NW_006922259.1:1217811-1221549 GCF_000298275.1 Orycteropus afer afer | reverse complement strand
TAAGTTGTTTCATGCCTTGGTTAATTTTTACAGTTCTGAAGAAATTAATTCTGATTTTTTTTTCATCTTTTCATTTCTTACATGTAAGGGCAAATATTGAGAGGTACTTATTCTGACATTTTTGCTGAAGTCTTTCTTTGAATTTTGTGTTAACACTTTTGTGTTAATTACTCTCTCAGTTTTCTTCATAATTTACTCTCCTATATATCTGTTCCTGAGAAGTCCTGGTGGCACAGTGGTTAAAGAGCTTGGCTGCTAACTAAAAGGTCAGTGGTTTCAACCCACCAGCCACTCTGTGGGAGAAAGATGTGGCAATCTGCTTCCACAAATATTTAGAGCCTTGGAAGCCCTATGGTGGCAGTTATCCTTTGTTCTATAGGGTCACTATGAATAGGAATTGAGGTGACAGCAGTGGGTGGAAACACTGTGGTGCATTGGATTTTTGATTCATAGCCTTTTTGGTCCGGAGTTTGTAATTCTCCCAATATGAATGGCCGTGCCCCAGTCTGCTAAAAGATTGATTGGTTTGCTAGATGCATAAGTGGCTTGCAAGGGTTTGGTTGCTTTACTATCTGCTTAAGTGGTTTGAAAGAATTGGTCAGTTTCCTATTCATCTTTACGTGGATAGGCTGGATGGGCAACCTCCAACTAGTAGTTGAACTTCAGTGTGATTGGCTGAAGATTCTTCCCAGTCTGACCTGTACATGGATTGGCTAGAGGAAGGAGACTCACCAAGCTAGACGAAAACTCTAGAATGTTGAGTTTCAGCTTGTTTGAAGAGAGTCATGAGTGGAGCACATCCTTTGGACACAGGGCCTTGCACTGAGAACCTCCTAGAAGAGCTGTAATACAGATTAAGGGCTATAACACTGAGATGATAACACTAAAACAGAGAGACAGAGTTGAGCAACAGAGAAATGGAAACAACAGTGTGAGGGGTAGAAACCACAAGAATGGCAGATGATGGTAGTAGATGGGTTATCCCATTGAATGGACCTGGGCATCTCCAGGCAGGAGATGACCAATGGAGTAGTAGCTTAAGCATACACTGCACAGGGGATATTTATCAAAGTTTTGCCCCAAGAGCTGTTATAATGCTGGCCTAGCCCTGGCACTTGTGCACAATTGTCTTAAAGCTGCTGGTTGAAAGTTGGAATAGTAAGCACAGAGCTGCCAAGAAACGTTACAGAGACAGAGAGAAAGAACAAGCACAGCCATGCTGCACTGACCTGAACTGATGACACACCAGCTGATGGAGAGAAAGAGACAGCTGCTGACAAATTACGTGGGTAATTTGGGAAGAGTGAGCATAAGTGGGTTTCTCCCCTATGGTGCTATGTGGGTTACTTGTAAGGGTTGTTGTTGTTGTTGTTGTTATGTGCCGTTGAGTCGGACCCGACTCATAGTGACCCCTCCTTGGGTTTCCAAGGCAGTATCACTAGGGAAGTAGATTGCCCCATCTTCCTTCCGAGGAGTGGCTAGTGAGTTTGAACCACCAGCCTTCTGGTTAGTAGTCAAGTGCTTTAGGCACTATGCTACCAGAGCTCCCACTTGTAAGGGTAGAGGGGACTAATTCACCTCAGATCTGTTTCTGTTGTTCATTGTTTGCTTTCTGTTCTTTATTGTTTACTTTCTTTTTTTAAACAATTTATTTTGTTGTTATTGAGAATATACACAATCAACCAAATCAACTCTTTCTGCATGTACAATTCAATGATATTAACTACATTATTTGAGTTGTGCAACCATTCTCACCCTCTTCTGAGTTGTTTCTCCCCCATTGACATAAACTCACTACCCTCAAGGTTCTTATCTAATAATGGGTGTTGTCGCTTTAATCCTGTATAGATAGTTCTTAAAAGAGCTTAACACATTCTCATGGCAAACATTTTTTACTAGCTGAGCTCAATTATTCTTTGGATTCAAGAGGACTTCAGGGGGTATTTTTGCTGTAAGGTTTAAATATTTCTCATGACCATAGTTTCATCCAGTTCTCATGTGTAGAAGGTCTGGAGTCCATGAAAATTTTAGCTTCTGTTATACATTTTACCCCCTTTTGATCAGGATGCTTCTATAGATTCTTTGATCAGAATATTCAGTAGCAGTAGCTGTTGTTGTTATTGTTGTTATGTGCCGTCGAGTCGGCCCCGACTCATAGCGACCCCTCCTTGGGTTTCTGAGGCAGTATCACTACAGAAGTAGGATTGCCCAACCTTCCTAGTCACCATCAAGTTCTTATTTCATGGTATAGGAGGCAATTAACTACATGTTCCATTTCATCTTCCTATTTCTGACTCACCTACTTCCTCTGTTGCTCTAGGAGAATAGATATCAATTGTTAAGCCTTAGACGGCTAATTGCAAGCTGTGTGGGACCCAAATCACATGAAAACTGTGGGGTGAAAATGAGAGGATCAGCTTATGTGACATCTCTGATTACTGAGGTTTAGTTATGGCTCAATAATAAAAAAGTAATAGAACTTTGAGCAAACCAGTGTCTTCTTTTCCTTATCTAGAAATAATTATTTACCTAGCCCACTTCAGTGTTTTGAAGATGAAATAAAGTGAGGTATATAAAAAAGTTGGGCTCCAGGATTCTTTGATCCAGAAAAGCTTGGGGCATTGTAACTATAAGGTGACTTTGAGGGAGCATTGTCTAACATTGTAGAAAATTTGAAGAACAATTGTCTAAATAAAAAATGGCATATAACTTCTTTGATAAAACACTGTAAGTCCTTACCTCACAATATCTCTAGGGGTGCACGTGTCCCAGAGGTGGGATGCACTGAGTCTTGAAGTTTGCATTCAGTAACCAGATACTTTAACCTATTAGCTGAACAAAGATCCTGTCAGAATCTAGCCTTGTGCACTGCTCTGAAAGAGGAAAGATAAAAGCTTCTTGTGATTCTAATGAGCTGCTTTGCAAGGTATACTCAGAGTACCTAAAAACAAGGATCTGGAATCTCATCAAGCTTGCAGTAAGACTATAAGACTGTTTTTGTGCATCATCACTTACAGACATGTGTTAAAAATGTTTATACATGGAACATAATTGAGTCTGAGACTTGTCTTCATAATAACCTGTTAATGAGGATATAAAGGAGGCACTAGCATAACTTGTCTAACTATTGGCAGCTACCACTATCTACCAAAAATAAACTGATGATTTTGCATGGCCGAGCTCCCTTAGGTCAAAACACCTGAAGAGTGGCAGAACAGAGTGTTCTTATCTATTCACAAGAGAGCTAAGAAGCACTGATTGAGCTGCACTTTCTTATTCTCCAAAACAAGAAACTGATGTCTGTGAACATCAAAAGGATTATAAAAAATAATTCTTATGGGCAAAGGTGGGTTAGGGACCCAGACCACACACAGAGAAATCAGCACATGACAACCGTGGAGTGAAATTGAGGGCATCAGCTTATGAGATATTTTTAATACATGCAATTTCACAAGTGTACCACAATTGATTCAACCATTAGAATTAACCATTATTAGCCACAAAATTCTTTGTCAACAAAATCTGTTGGTTCCTTTTCTCATTCAAAAATAATTGTGGCAAATAATTTTTGATTAAAATAGCTTTCTAAAACTTAATTTTACCTGTTGACAGTTCTTTTGTCAAAAACTGTAATGAGCTCAGGAGGCGGGGCAAGATGGCGGACTAGGCAGAAGGATTGCACAGACCCTCTTCAACAAAGAAAAGGGAAACCAATTAACACAGACACAGAAGATAATC
>NW_006922259.1:1190515-1191640 GCF_000298275.1 Orycteropus afer afer | reverse complement strand
TTTCCTCAAATGTGAGAGAATATGAAACTAGAGGGAGCAAGGCATGAATAATATCCACTAGGCTCATCCCAGTTGTGCTTTCTGTTGTTCTTCATTCATTCTTGTATTTTCCCACATTCTTGCCCATCCTTGAAGTTTGACAACATAATATGGATCATAAATGCTATTGAGTCAATTCCAACTCACAGGGACCTCATGTGTATCAGAGCAGATTTGTGCTCCATTGGGCATCTGAAGACTGACTTTTAGAAGTAAATTTCCAGGCATTTCTTCTGAGACACCTCTGGGTGGACTTGAACGATCAACCTTCCCAGTTACCAGCCAAGCACATTAAGAGTTTGCACCACTTAGGGACTGCTCACCCATCATGTGGTCACAAATTGGTAACTGTGGTTTTCATTATTTGCATATTTAAATAAATCATGCAGATTTAACATTATAATGAAAGTGGGCATTAGATAATCTGTTGATGCTCTTAACTCTATTGTGGAAACATAACTGAAGAACAAAGTATTTTGTCAGAGTGCAACGTCAATCAAAAGTTAAAGAATGAACAAGCAACAGCAATGACAATACAGAAAAATAACACTGAGAAATGAGAATTCCAAACCATATCCAAGGTTAAATATTCCAATTTTGCATTTTCCTATGTTGTCACTATAGGTTAACCTATATCCAAGTCAGCAGAAGGATTCTTGTAACTGGAAGAAATTAATAATGATTTTATTTCATGGAAATGTGACTGATCAAAATCTGGACTAATCCAAGTTCATCCTCACTTCTCTCCATTTTCACTCTTTAAGATTCAAATCCAGTCATCAGTCAAGTGACTTCTGCATTCTCTGAACCACCACAACATGTGATCCATAAACTACCTTCGAATACTTATCAAGTATTTCTTATGAGATCTTTTGTATTGCCATTTTACTTAATCTTGTTAGTGAATTTGGAAAATGTCTGTGGTAGTTAAGGTTAAGTGTCATCTTGGCTGGACCTGGTTTTGAATGGCTGGGCAGCTGGATGTAGTATTCCACATGATGAGATTGGTGATCCACTCCATGGTGGAATCTACTGTGAGTAGCTGAATAGCTGCCTTAGGGATGTGGTTTTCTTCCAGTATATAGG
>NW_006922259.1:1180272-1190415 GCF_000298275.1 Orycteropus afer afer | reverse complement strand
TGGGACTCTTAATGGACTTGAATCAATGGCCTGCCCTGTGGTTTGGTAACATCAGGACTGTGCCTTTTTACTTGTTGTTGTTGTTGTTATTTGCCTTCGAGTCGGCCCCGACTCATAGCGACCCCTCCTTGGGTTTCCGAGGCAGTATCACTACGGAAGTAGGATTGCCCAACCTTCCTTCCGAGTTTTTACTTGTAGACCTTGGGTTTGTCAGCCTCAGCAGCCAGCAGCTGCCTGAGTGAGGAAAGCCTCCAGCTTCAGTGGGCCGGGAGCAAGAGGCAGAACTGAAGCCCAAAGTTGAGGGGCTTTTACCCAGCCTTTAGAGCCTAGCACTTTGAACCTGAACTTCTAGCCTCCCAAACTGTAAGAGAGTAACTCTTATTTGTTAAAGTCACCCATTTGTGGTGTTTTCTGTTAGAGCAGCATGAAGCAACCAAAACAGAATACTGAGAGAGTAGGGTGCTGCTCTGACAGATACCTGAAATGTGAAAAAAGGAGTGGAGTGTGTCCTTGACCTGAGATCCTTGTGCTGAGACACCAGCAGAGAGATACCAGCAGAGAGACAGCAGCAGCAGAGCTGAGAGACCAATTTTAGACAGCAACAGACTTACCAGCCTACGGAGGAAAAAGCTAGATGCCATTGGGTAAAAAAAGCTGGATGCCATTGGGTAGGCAGTTTCCTCATGGAGTGGGTTGATTTCAGGCATTAATTGGTAGAAGTTATCAGCATGAAATGGAATAGCAGGTTGGCTGGCCCACTGAGCAGGAAAGCTGAGTGCTTTTTGGGCAGGAAGATTCCTGGCAGAGTGGGTTTCCTTTGGCATTAATTGGCAAAAACAGAGAGACCAAGGGAATGGGAAGCAGAGTTGCCTCAGCCTCAAAGGGTAGGACCATGGCTTCTGGGGTAGGACCACACCCCCTAGGTTTCAAAGATTCAGACCTTCACCAACTTGGTTCTGGGGTGTGGAGCTGCTAGCTCATGTGGGGCAATAGGAGAGGCTATAGCCACTGCCCAAAAGGGGGCAGTGCCTGCTAGACCAAGAGGAAGAGTTCACCACTTAGGTGAACTAGGGCACTAGAGCCAATGAAGGAGATCTGTACAGGTGCCACCCAATGAAGATCTGTACAGGTGCCAACTTGACAAGGGGTGGAATAGTGGTAGTTAAGGTTATGTGTCAACTTGGCTGGCCCTGGTTTTGAGTGGCCAGGCAGCTGGATGTAGTATTCCCCATGATGAGAATGGTGATCAATTCTATGGTGGAATCTACTGTGAGCAGCTGAGTAGCTGCCTTAGGGATGTCATCTGCTCCCAGTTTATAAGGATGAACATTAGCAATGGTCTGTACATTTTGGCACACTTGAATCCTGCATGTAGCTGAGTCATCGTTCAGCAGCCTGCTGATCTTGGGACTCTTACTGGGCTTGAATCAATGGCTTGCCATGTGGTTTGTTAATATTGGGACTGTATCATTTTATTTGCTGACTTTGGGTTAGCCTCTGCAGCCAGCAGCTGCCTGAGTGAAGAAAGCCTCCAGCTTCAGTGGGGCGGGAGCAAGAGGCAGAGCTGAAGCCCAAGATTGAGGGGCTTTCACTCAGCCCCTAGAGCCTGGCATTTTGAACTGAGATTTGTAGCCTCCAAAACTGTAAGAGAATAAACTCCTGTTTGTTAAAGTCACCCATTTGTGGTATTTTCTGTTAGAGCAGCAGAAAGTAACCAAAATAATGTTGCTTTGCATTTCACACTACACTGGAAAACTCTGAGAACACAGACGCTGAAATCTTAGTTTTACCATCACAACATTCAATTTATCAACCATTTGATTAATAAGGTAGTATGTGGGTAGAAGCAGATCACAGTCTTGTAACAGGGTGAGAAGATCAAGGACTTTGTAGCCAACAGATATCAAGCTCTCTATCGTCCACACTGGGCACACTGCACAGCATCCAATCCATATTATGGGACCATGGTACTTGCCTCCAGGTTGGCTGTGATGTTTAAGTGAGTTGGCCTATTTAAGGGTCAATCCCTTCACCTAATGTTGAACAAACAAACAAAGAGCTATTTTTCTATTCCAGTAAACAAGAAGTACTTTTCTAAACAGACAATTTGAATTGCTTATATTATTAACGTTGAATATAAAATATCAACATGAGCCTATTGGCTCCTTCCACTTCCATGCATTCAAAATGTCCTTGTCCTTATGTAAAGCACAGGTTCTGAAGCCAGAATGCCTAACCTTGGGTTTGTTTGTGTGCTCCACTTCCTAATGTGTACAAGGGGGTTAGTTATAGAATCTACCTTGTAAGATTATTGTGAGGATTCCCTAAGATAAATAAGTTTTGAAATGTGTTTTCAGGCTGTCACCAATTTGATAGGTGCTGTTACTGTCATTCTTTGTTCCTGCCTTCTAAATGGCAAGACCTTGGGATTCAGTGACACATGACTTTTCTCACCATGAGAGCTCATGGTGGGTCATACAGAAGTACACAGTGAAGCCTCAGAGCTAGGCTGAGGGAAGCTCAGGGTGAAGAGCATCACAGGACATTCTGGGATTGGGGCTGCTTTCTGGGGGAGAAGATGCCTGCGTTGAAACTTGGAAAGCAGGTGACAGTCAAGCAAGAAAGCTAAGGCAGAGACAGGGTGCCAAGGCAAAAGAGCAGGTACAAAGGCCCTGAAGCATGGCATAGTTTGGCATGTTTGGGGATGAGGAAATGCATGGAATGAATGGGGTTGGGAAGGTGGAAGATGGGGCTTAATCTCATGCCCCACTATAGTCCAGATGTCCCTCCTTTGTTGGTATCATTTTCAACCTCACTAGGGAATATTCAACTGCTGAAAAATACCTCTTTAAAGTGCTGAAGAGCTAAGATGTCCCTTTGACAACTGAGATGTGCCTAACCCAAGCCATGATATTTTCAATCACCTCATATGCATGTGAAGGCTGGAGAATGAATAAGGAAGACAGAAGGAGAGTTGATGATTTTGAGTTGTGGTGTTGGCAAAGGATACTGAAAGTACTGTGGACTGCCAGAAGAATGAACAAATCAGTCCTGGAGGAAGTGAAGCCAGAATGCTCCTTGGAAGCAAGAATGACAAGATTTTGTCTCACCTACTTTGGTTGTGTTGTCAGAAGGGGCCATTCCTTGGGAAAGGGTATCATGCTTGGAAAAGTGGAGGGTCAGTGAAAAAGGAGAAGACCCTCAGTGAGATGCATTGACACAGTGGCTACAATGATGAGCTAAAGTATAGCAAGGATTGTGAAGCTGGCACAAAAATGGGCAGTGGTTCATTCTGTTGTACATAGGGTTGCTATAAGTCAGAGCCAATTCAATGATACCTAACAACAACAAGGGAATACTAAGCTAGAGCTAGACACTGGACTAAGAACTGGGAATACAGAGGTGAATAACCTATGGATTCAAATAGCTCATACTATGAAGGTCAGGTGTACATAGTCGGGTTGGTCCTGTATTTAGGATAGTAGAGAAACAAGGAATAGGGCAAGTACCCTGACCTAGAAGTGTAGGAGGCTTCCTGGAGGAGCTTCCCTGTATCTGGGTATGAAAGAATGATTAAAGTTGGCTTAAGGAGGAAGGAAAGGAGCTCTGGTAGTATAGAGGAGCTCTGGTAGCATAGTGCCTAAGGCACTTGACTGCTAACCAGAAGGCTGGCGGTTCAAACGCACCAGCCACTCCTCAGAACGAAGGTTGGGCAATCCTACTTCCGTAGTGATACTGCCTCAGAAACCCAAGGAGGGGTCGCTATGAGTCAGGGCTGACTCGATGGCAAATAACAACAACAACAACAAGGAGGAAGGAAAGAGTTGTATGGAAAGCAGAGGGAGTAGGGAAAGCAAGTGTCCAGGAGCTGAAGGTCATGTATTCAGGAATCAAGCACGTTGGGTTATTTGGGGAGTGTGCCTTTAATAAGCAAGGTAGGAACTACAGACTTGCAAGTAAGCACAAGTAAACCTGTGCTTACCTTACATACTGTATACTATGTCCCTGTCAGGGATTATAAATTTGAAAAAAGGCTTTGATTCTATAGAAAGGTGCTTAGGGTTGAGAGAGGGACTGATGCCAGCCATACCTAGAAAGGGAAGTTTGATATGGTGAAAAAGTGTGAAATTGCTCACTACAGATCAGTAAATAAGTACAAGTAAGCCCATGCTTACCTTGCTTACTGGGTAATCCAACACTGCCTGAGGTGCAGGGTTCCAGGATCACCGGGGTCTCAGGACTGATGCTGCTCAGTCTTGCCCAGATCAGAGGACAAGAGTGTTTACAAAGGTCAGGGTGTTTATTTTTCTGTTTATTTATTTATTTATTTTGAGTTCAGTTGTGGTCTGTAGAGACATGTTAATTAAAGTCTGGGGATTTCACCAAGCCAGGACTGAGGCTCAATGTCTCTGACTTTTGCACCATCCTGTATTTAGTCCCTATTCTATTTTGGAATCATGAACCACAGAATAGTCAATGTGGAGATATGTTCACTCTTAGAAGCCCCTGGCTGACATTCTGGGTGGTCTTTCCACATAAGCCACATGCTCACTGCTCAGAGGGTAACAGCAACATGCAGAGAAAAATGATGAGCTTCTCCGCCATTCCAAGATGCATCCCTGGAAATATTTGCACATGGAGCTAGGAGCTCAGCTCACTGGAGCAATAATGGTCTGGAACATGTACTCCTATCTTATGCCGGGTAGACTTGCTCCTGGTTAAGGGTAAATTGATGAATTAATCACAACTGTAGTTATTCCAGGCACAGTGAGCCACAACTGAGGGTTTTAGAAACAAGAATCCAGATGTTGCAAACTTCTTTGTCTTACTCTGAGCATATTATTTTATTGGAAAAGTGTTCTGGGCTGATGTGCTTAGTAAAAGATCCCAAACGCATGAACAATGTGACCATGTTCTGACTTGTCCAGCCTTTGAGACCTTTCCTAAGGCCATGCACTGTCTGGGCACACAAGACTGTGAAGCTGTGCCCTGGAAAGGGGTGATTTTTGTCCCATTCAAATGCAGCCTTTGGATGGAGTTCTGGATTAAGGCCAAACCCTTAGCTCTGATGATTAGATGCCAGGGAACAAACTTCAAGAGATAAGAGAATGGCTGTTTAGGAATGAGAGATGGAACACAGCTGCCAAGAAAGTGATGTCATGGTTTTGGCTTTTTTTTTTTTTGGTCTCAAATGCCTAGAGGGAAAATGAAGAAAAAAAAAAAAAAAATCAAAAGACTCTGTTTCTTAGGCTCTTAGTATAGACTCTTTGAAATATAGGAGAATCACAATCTTCTCTTGAGTTGTGGCTGTGGATGAAGACTGGAGAAAGATTTCATAAATGGGGCCAGTATCATGATTTGTGACGAACCCTTTTGAATGTCCTAAACACACTGAAACAAAATTGATGTACTAACTTTGTGTTAATAATGAATATTGGTAGTACTGATGATTAATAATGATTTAAATTTACCTAGCGCTTACTAGTTGTCAGGCACTATGTTAGTGCTTTGTGAGTATTTCCTCATTTAGCCCTTGAAATAAACCAACTAGCTGGGCATTTTTGGTAGTAGTAAAGTGTTTGCACTCCTGGGCCTGACTGCATGGGTTCAAATCCTGTCCCTGGGGATAGAAGTTTTGTGTCATTAGGAAGTGACTTAAACTAGCTAAATTTTATGGTCTCACATGGGGTATTTTGTGAATAATGAATAAGTACTTAAATATTAAACATTCCAAGCCAAATCTGGCACATGATAGGAGTTGTTTTGTTAGCGTTAATTACTTTTTTTCCCTTCAGATTTAAATGTAACAGCCTTTTTGAGATATATTTCCATATAGCATACTCCCAAAAGCCCAGTTTCTTCACTTAGGTGTGTTTAGATAGTGAATAAAACTCTGAACAATGACACAGCCATCTTCCACTCATTCCTTATGCACCAGCCCCGTAGGCCCTTGGTCAAGGGTGTTGTCCTTGTTCCTGCCTCAATCTGGTTTACACTCCTCAAGATAGCAGCATAACTAGTATTTTGTCCTCTTTTGGGTCCTTGCTTAGGTGCTTCCTAAATCAAAACCAGGTTTATTTCTTGATCAGAGAACTGCAGGTATAGGTATGTTCTTCATAGTGCTTACCTCAACTGTGATAATTTACTTGTTGGCTTACCTGCTTATTATCTGTTACCTCCTAGATGTAATCGCCCTGAAGGTGATGAACAGAATTCTCTTCCTCATTATAGTGTCCTCAGATGTTGACAATGCTTAGCAAACAGAAGGCACTCAGTAAATATTCACCTGGGTAGACCTGGCAAAGATTTTAGTGTGAAGGAACAGGAAGTGCTCAAGATCCTCAGTCCACTCTTTTGAGCTGTAAATCAAGGAGAACAATATAATAATTTCAACACCCCCATATCCTTGATGTATCTTTTCTAGGCAGTCTTAGGAATATGTAGTCCTTTGTTGGTGATTTTCAAGTGACATAACTGGTCAGAGTTATCTAAGACCAGGGTGTGGTCAGAGCTCAAAAGAACCCCAGGAAGACAGACATGGAAGACCACTGGTCCAGGAGAAATGAAAATATTGAAAGGTGGGTGCAGAATAAGCTCCATGTACAAAAAGAGGAATCAGGTATAATTAAAATTTGAATAGCATAATAATTTTAGTACAAATAATTAATATTTTTTTTGAAACAATCTAAAAATTTGCATTTTTGCTGTGCCTTGTAGGTTCCTGTAAGTTAAGGAAAAACTACACCCTGATATTTGTTTATTGGAACTATTTTTCTAAACCATACTTTTTGGGAGCTCTGGTAGCATGGTGCCTAAGGCACTTGACTGCTAACCAGAAGGCTGGTGGTTCAAACCCACCAGCCACTCCTCAGAACGAAGGTTGGGCAATCTACTTCTGTAGTGATACTGCCTTGGAAACCCAAGGAGGGTCACTATGAGTCAGGTCTGAGGTGATGGCACATAACGGTATATATATATATATATATTTCTTTTCTTTTTGCAAACTACACAACACCCTCGTACATCAAGTTCCTATGTGTTTTAGATATGTGGGCATGTTATGTGTGAAAATATTGTAGTTCATTAGACCCAATACACTTATTAATAAAATCTGATTTTGCTACTATTTTTGTAACCTGGCTACTACTACATATACCTGCCTAAACTAGGATGATTAAACTAGAGGACTAGAGTTGTTGCCATGTTCAGAGGTTGTGATGTTTGCAGAATATTAGTAAACATCTAGCTACGTAGGTATCTACACACAACAGTATCTTTCATTTAAAATGATAAATGGGGTCCATATCAATGATGGAATTATCCCAAACACCCTAATTACTATGTCTTCATTGTAAATATGATGCCGTAAAATGGCCTATAGTAGACACTCAATTAAGTATATAAATAAGTCAATGAACGTGGTGGTTGCCAGGAACTTGGGGAAGGGAGTAATGAGGAGCAACTGCTTAATCAGTGCAGTGTTTCCTTTTGGAGTGATGGAATTGTTTTGGAATTCAATAGAGGTGGTGGTTTCACATTATGAATGTACTAAATGCCACTGAATTGTTCACTTTCAAATGGCTAAATTTTATGTCAATTTCACTTTCATTTTAAAAAATGTTTCTTTAATTCTAGACCAGTGACTTTATTTAAACATCCATAACACCCAACTAGAGCATAAGGAAAAGTAAGAGGTGGGGTGTTTGTAAACTCCTATAAAAATTGTCTTATTTTCATACTTTCTTTCAGTTTTAGATCAAATAAATAAGATCCAGAAATGGGGAAAGGGAATGAAACTGCACCCAATAGTTTCATTCTCCTGGGCCTCTTCTCTGACTCCAAGTATCCTGGAATTCTCATCTCCATCATCCTTGTGATTTATGTTATTGCTGTTACTGGAAACTCCATCCTGATCCTCCTCATCTGGCTGGACTCCCAGCTCCACATCCCCATGTATGTCCTGCTCAGTCAACTTTCACTCATGGACTTGACCTTAACAACCTCTACCATCACTAAGATGGCCATTGACTTCTTTTCAGGGAAGAGATACATCTCACAAGTTGGCTGTGGGACCCAGATGTTCTTCTACTTGACAGTGGGAATAGCTGAGTGTGTCTTCCTGAAACTCATGGCTTATGATCGCTATGTGGCCATTTGTAACCCACTGAGATATCCGGTCCTCATGAGCCCCAGGGTCTGCCTGATGATGGTCATCATATCCTGGGGTAGGAGTGCTTTTACTTCCTTATCCCATACCAGCTACATAATGCATTTTCCCACCTGTGGCTCCAGGGAGATTCACCACTTCTTCTGTGAAGTAATGGCTTTTCTAAAGCTCTCTTGTGAGGACACATCAATTTATGAAAAAGTGGTATTGGTCACAGGCACAGTATTACTCCTCATCCCATTTGGTCTCATCTTGGCTTCCTACGCCCTCATCTTCCTTACTGTTCTTCGTATGAACTCCCTCAAAGGGAGGAACAAAGCTCTGGTCACCTGCTCCTCCCACTTGACTGTGGTGAGTCTCTACTTTGGTCCAATCATGATTATCTACATTACCCCATGTTCCTCTCTTACCCTAGAACTAAATCAACATCTCTTTGTATTTGATACAGTAATTACTCCTCTATTGAACCCTTTTATCTATAGTCTTCGAAACAAAGAGGTAATGAAGGCTTTAAAAATGGTTCTAAGCATATCACTCATGTCAAAATAATTATGGAGAATTTTTCATTAGACAAATACAATTGTCCTTGTACAAAAAGTAAATCTTATATATGATGATAAACCTAAGTTTTGCTATGATCATGCACTGAATTAGCTGCTGAACTCTCTTTATTTCTCTTGCATTTGCTTGGTCTCATGTCTCTAATTGAAAGTTAAATTGACTTCAGCTTTATATCTATGCCTCCTACCATGGATTAGACTTTGCTGTGAGTACTTTCTGATATAAGAATACACTACAACTCAAAGAAGAGAGAAAATTTTCAGGGAATATTTTGGGAGGTGGGAGGTAAGAAGCCAAACTCTTTCTTAGTTTGATGAAATCTGGAAGGGGGCTCAATCTGGGTATCTATGACCTTCAGGATACTGGTCAAGGGCGGGGTTGTGAACAAGTTCAATTTGTTTGGAAATTAATACATACTACCCCAGAATCTGTGCATTATATCTATACCTTGCTTAGTGCCTAAGGCACTTGACTGCTAACCAGAAGGCTGGAGGTTCAGATCCACCAGCCACTCCTCAGAAGGAAGGTTGAGCAATCTACTTCTGTAATGACACCACCTCGGAAACCCAAGGAGGGATCGCTATGAGTCAGGTCCGACTCGACGGCACATAACAACAACAACAACAACCCCAGAATCTGTGCATTATATCTATATCTACATTATATAATTTCACCTTAATTTATCAGTATGTAAGTATATTTTTTCATATTTTTGCTACTGATTTCCTAATAGAATGCAATGTTTTTGAAGGTAAGACCTTGGTCTTATTTGCTGTTCTTATCCTAGAAGATAGACCAATGTCTAGATTATACTAAAAGGTCAATAATATTGGTGGTTGACTGTATACTAAATACGTGTTCATTTATTTCCTTTGTTTATTTAGTGAATTAGTCCAATTACTCAGTCTAACTCTGTGTTGGTCATGACTCTTGAGGTGAAACCGTAAATACCTCTGTGTATTTGGTGGTGCAATGATTTCATTATCATCCTAATAGCCAGCCTTTAGTGACCTTGGTCAGCTACAGAACACAAGCATGTCGAACATCATCAACTCTGTGGTGGTTAAGTTTTGTGTCAACTTGGCTAGACCTGGTTGAGTGGCTGGGCAACTGGATGCAATATTCCCCATGGAGAGACTGGTAATCAACTCCATGGTACAATCTAATATTAGCAGCTGAGTAGCTGCCTTTGGGTATGTGGTCTGCTTCCTGTATATAAGAAACAGCTTTGGGAATGGTCTCTAGCTTATGGCATGCTTGGACCCTGTGTGTAGCTGTGTTGTTGCTCAGCAGCCTGCCATGTTCTGTTGACCTTGGGACTTTCAATGGACTTGAATGAATGGCCTGGCATGTGGTTTGGCAACATTGAGACTGTGCCTTTTTCCTTGTCAACCTTGGGCTTGTCAGCCTCAGCA
>NW_006922259.1:1174339-1179807 GCF_000298275.1 Orycteropus afer afer | reverse complement strand
ACTCCTCGGAAGGAAGATGGGGCAATCTACTTCCATAGTGATACTGCCTCAGAAATCCAAGGAGGGCTCACTATGAGTAGGGTCCGACTCGATGGCACACAACAACAACAACATAGCTTCAGAATTAGAGGAATACATTTATTCTTCTCACTTTGGTTGTGCAGGTGGCTAAAGAAAATGTTTTAAATAAAAATTCTAAGCAGCCAGTCTATTGAACAAAAACTCCAATATAATGTTTTTATGGTTTCTATTAAACAATGATTAGTGATACAACACTCATAGCTACTCCTCCTTGGGTTTCTGAGGCAGTATTACTACGGAAGTAGACTGCCCAATCTTCCTTCTGAGGAATGGCTAGTGGGTTTGAACAACCAGTCTTCTGGTTAGCAGTCAAGTACCTTAGGGAATATGTCACCAGATCTCCCATTTTTTGGTTGGTTTAGTGATACAACAATGAGCTCTGGTGGTGTAGTAGATAAGGCATTTGGCTGTTAACCAGAGGTCAGTAGTTCAAACCCATTCACAGAAGGAAGATGGCACAATCTATTTCCATAAAGATTTACAGCCTTGAAAACCCATCCACCTCTGTGTAAATGGCATTTACTATTATCTTTAATCCTTTCTGATGGTTCTTCCCCTAGGTAATTTCCATATATGTATGTGATGATCAATTTTCTGCTGAACACTTGAGGAGCAACCTTTGCAGATCTCCTGGGTTTTCTTTTCTGAGTTGCTAACTTTCCTCCAGTACTGTGTCCTGTGATCTCTAGCCACCTTGGTCTCCCTTGGTTTTCAGATTAGACTCCTCAATTCAGAAAGTCTGCATGTTCTATGTTTCCCTTCCTCTAGAACAGTTTGGAAACCCTATCAAAGACAGTAAGCTGGGGCAAATGTAGGAATCATCTTGTTTGTTTCTCATCTCTCAAGATAACTCTGCTTGATGTCATCAGACATCTTTTGATGTCTAGTGTTTTGAAATAAATATGTATATATATCCATTTCAAACAAAGTTGATTCAATCCAACAGAATGTAGAAATTATGGGACAATATCAATAATATCTCACAAAAGTAGAGTTTTACTGAAGATAATTAAAAATAATCAAACAATTGTAGTACAAACAAAGAGAACTTCCAGAAATCTAAGACAGATTCGAAGGAGAACATGGAATGAAGGATATCATTGCTGACTTCAGATGGATCTTGGCTGAAAGCAAAGAACATCAGAAAGATGTTTATTGAGTATGTAGAAACATTCAACTGTGTTGATCTTAACAAATTATGGATAACATTGCAAAGAATGGGAATTCCAGAACAATTAATTGTGCTCATTAGGAAACTTAACATAGACCAAGAGTCAGTAACTCAAACAGAACAAGGGAATACTGCATGCTTTAAAATCAGGAAAGGTGTGTATCAATATTGTATCCTTTCACCATACTTACTCAGTCTGCATGCTGAGCAAATAATCAGAGAAGCTGGATTATATGAAGAAGAATGTGGTATCATATTTGGAGGAAAACTCATTAACAACCAGCAATATGAAGATGACACAACTTTGCTTGCTGAAAGTGAAGAATACTTGAAGCACTTACTGATGAAGATGAAAGGTTATAGCCTTCAGTATAAATTGCACCTTAACTTAAAGGAACCAACAACCCCCTTAGCTGGACCAGTAAGCAACATCATGGTAAATGACAGAAAGATCGAAGTTGTCAAGGATTTAATTTTTCTTGGATCCACAATCAACAAGCATGGAAGCAGCAGTCAAGGAATCAAATGACATATTGGTTAGGCAAATCTGCTGCAAAAGATCTTTTTAAAGTACTAAAGAGCAAAGATGTTACTGTGAGAACAAGGTGTGCCTGACCCAAGCCATGGTATTGTGAATTACCTCATATGCATGCAAAAGCTGGACATGAATAAGGAAGACCAAAGAAGAATTGGTGCCTTTGAAATATGATGTTGGCAAGGAATATTGAATATACCATGGACTTCCAAAAGAAAGAACAATTCTGTCTTGGAAGAAGTACAGCCAGAATAATCCTTGGAAGTGAGGATGGGAAGACTTCATCTTATGTACTTTGGACATGTTATCAGGAGAACTAGTCCTTGGAGAAGTTTACCATGCTTGGTAAAGTAGAGTGTTAGCAAAAAAGGGGAAAGATTCTCAATGAGATGATTGACACAATGGCTGCCACAATGGGCTCAAACAAAGCAATGATTGTGAGGATGGTGCAGGATCAGGCAGTTTTTTGTCCTGTTGTCTATTGAATCGGAAACAATTCAATAGCACCTAACAACAACAACAATATATATTTGGTATATAAAATATATATAAACTTTTGTATGGTTGTTTCAGTCAAGAGGATAAATTAGATTTTGGTTACTTCATTTTGGTAAGAAGAAGTATGGATATGCTGTTTTAATTGGTTGAATGTGGAAAATATAGGACGATGAAGTGGAATAGCAAATTGGGAAGGGAAGGGTAAGACTTGGCCTGCATTTACCAAATATCAGTTAGGAACTTCTTAAACATGAGAAGAAAAAACTCATTTGCTGCCACAGTAAGGAATAGCTGAGATAAACAAACAAACAAACAAACAAACAAACAAATAAATAAATATTTGAACTAGAAAAGGAATTAGAGATTAATAAGAAGAGCATTTGATAGAAATGATAGCCCAAGAATATCTTTGAAGTGTTAGTGAAAGGTTAACACAATTTGGTTTAAGTAGATTTTCCACTTTTGGTTGATTTCTGATGCTTGCCCCATGAATGGATAAATACTACAAATATTCATTTTTTCCCTCTGGTGGCATAGTGCCTAAGGCACTTGACTGCTAACCAGAAGGCTGGTGGTTTAAATCCACCAGCCACTCCTCGGAAGGAAGACTGGGCAATCTACTTCCGTAGAGATAACACCTTGGAAACCCAAGGAGGGGTCGCTATGAATCGGAATCAACTCGACGGCAGTGAGTTTGGTTTTTGGTTTTCCTGTTGCAAAAATGCAGAATAAGGTCTTAAGATTTCTTACATTTAAGAAATCTTACTAGGAGGTTATTATAGGAATTGGCAGACCTTATAGAACCTTACTGGGTATGAAGATGTCTGGCTGGAAGAATGGTGCTCATTTCATTGATTATTAGGAATGTTTCAGCTGAAAGAGATGACTAGACAGATGAACCTTTCCTCTCATACTACTCCATTGTACCATTCTCAAAGATATGAGCTTGAGTGGGAAACATATAGGTCTTCCACATTTTTCCTAAAATATTAGATCAATAAAATGATCAATTCTGAATTATTTAGAAGAAGGTGAATACCTTTTGTACATATTTCCATATAATATTGGTAGTTTTAATTTTGTATTATTTGAATTTAATTCTGTTATATTTTTCTGTTGTATTATTAGACATTGTTTAACAGAAATCATAAAAATGTTGTACTGGAGTTTTGAAAACTTTGTAAAACTTACTAAAGTAGAACTGAAATTTATTTCAACTTTATAGAAAAAAGCCTCACTTCTTTAATACTACATATTTTTATTCTATTGTGTGGGCCACATTAAAAAAAATGCCACTTATTACTCATCCTAGAGTAAACTTTGTTGAGTTTTTCCAGAGAAAAAAGACTTCCTTTTATGTTAATACCCAAAATGTGGAAAGGCAGTCATTATGACTTATTTATGCTCATGTAACAGTGAAGTACAAAGATTAAACTTGGAGAGATAACTGGCAAGAATAATTTATGATAACAAAATATGTTGTTTCATTTACCATACTCCATTGAAGAGCACTGTGATGGGTCTCAGTACCCCTTTTTAAATTCTGGAAGAGGTGGACTCAATGAGATGGATTGACATAATGGCTTCAACGATGGGCTCAAACATGGCAAAGATTGTGAGGATGGTGCAGGGCTAGACAGTGTTTCATTCTGTTGTACACAGAATCACTATGAGCTTGAACCAACTCAACAATACCTAACAACCACAACAAATATCTGGATCCCAAAATTTTCTCTGTTAATAAAGAATTCAGGTACTTTCCAACTTGAAATACTATTGGAAAAGCAGGCTGTTGAGGTTGCCATTTCATTCAGTAATCATGAGAAGTAACAGATAGCATCATCATGTTGAGGCTCATATTTGAAAGAAATAATTTATTGTTTCCTCTGATCACAGAATTCTAATTGTCTACTTACTGGCACCTTAGTGTTGCTCATGCTAAATTTTAGGTTCAACAATGTATTCCTACTGATACTTGATATGCTTCTGTCCATCCATTTTCCCATGAGATGATAATAAACAAAAAAGAAGGCAAGACTTTAAATTTCTGGTTGAAGATTCCCAAGTTATGACAAGTTTTAGACTGAAGTCAATGAGACCTTCTGAGCATTTCTCAAAAGAAATCCTTTTACTTTTTATGAATGCATTTGAAAATACCCCCTTTCTTTTTTTCTCAGTTTAACTGCTTGCTATCATCTGGTATCTGGCTCTTTCTCTGGATCCTACTCAAGGTCAAATAATGAAAAATTGTGTTGACATGAAAGCTGTGATAATTTTATTATGACAGATCAGCTATGTTGTGGGATGGAAAGGTTAGACTCAAACAATTAGGACACAAATGCAAGTGTTTTCTCTAACTAGAAGTAGCTCCTCAGTTGAGTTATAATTTCTGAAGCTCTGGTTTTTTTCATTGCAAAAATGAGGAGTTACAACTGGGTAGTAAGTTTTCAAACCTTTATATTCATTTGAATAATCTGTGAATCTCATTCAATACAAGAACTAAGATCCAAATCATCAGTATCTCCTGGAGTCCCTTCTACAATCTCATGACTCTAGGTCAACTTCATTAAAATGATGGTCTTCAGTCCACTTCCATTAAGATCATAATATGTATATTTAAATTATTATTTCCAAGCCCCAGCCAAGACCTCCTGAAATAGAATTTCTGAAGGTGATGTCATAAACCTGTTGCCATCTAGTATATTCCGATTCATCTCAATCCTTTATATAAGGGCATAGAATCTGTGCATTAAACAAGTTTTACAAGTGATTTTTATGCACTAAAATGTGAAAACTGTGCTTCTAATCAATTTCCAATTCATATATGCATTTTTTGAAGCCTATGACTGTTTTATTTTTTTTTAAATTTTAAGAGCTTGTTTTACATTCAACGTTATGTGTACATTTAGTTTCATTCCCCATTTACCATGTCCACCCCTAACCTTGTCTCCTCCCCTCCCTACTCTGTAACCCTCCCCCTGTGCCACTCATATCTATGCACTCCTACTTGTCCTGCATTTCCTCAATTTGAATGTTGCTCCTCTGGTGTCCCGTGGTCTATTGCTCTAAGGGATATATTACCATAGAGTATGTAGGTGCGTCATCCTGGGTTGAGTGGTCTGTGTGTACATTTTGTAAACTATGGCTGAGAACCAGCCCCTGGAGTGTGTTTTATTCCAGGTG
>NW_006922259.1:1171182-1173939 GCF_000298275.1 Orycteropus afer afer | reverse complement strand
TTTCTGTAAGGACTGCAGGTATTTCGTATCACTGGTGTCTGTGCAAGATTAGGCTCAGATGAATCGTCTGAAGTATACTTCTGTTCACTGACCCCCATCTGATCATCTCAGGTGCTTATGTGTTTATCTGTAGCCTGGTGTTTGGGGTTAATGGCAATGCAGTATTGTGGACACATTGGTTGGTATTAGCATCTGTCGTCTATCTCTTATGTGCACAATTCGGTGTCCTCCCATTTCCTTATATTATCATGGTGGTCACAAATCCTTCCTGTACATCCCTCCCCCTACCCACATCAGTGTGTAGGCCCCAACTAGCCTGAAATTAATCCCTCCCCTCCCCTTCCCATCCTGGTAACCTGCTAAGTGAGTTTCCTTTCCCAAGCAAACCCTTCTTTGTCTTTTTACACTAATGGGCTTATACAGTACTTGTCTTTCTGCAATTGACTTATTTCACTCAGCATAATGTCCTTCAGGTTCATCCACATTGTGAGATGATTTGTGTATCCCTCATTATTCTTTAATGTAGCATAGTATTCCATTGTGTGCATATACTATAATTTGGTTATCTACTCATCCGTTGATGGGCGTTTAAGTTATTTCCATTTCTTTGCTATAGTGAATTATGCTGCAGTGAACAGAAGTGTACATATGTCTGTTCACGCACTAGCTTTCACCTCTTTAGGCTATATTCCTAGTAATGGAATTGCTGGGTCAAATGGTACTTCTATTTTCAGTTTTTTTAAGAAAACGCCATACCATTTACCTCAATGTTTGCACCATTTTACAATCCCACCAGCAGTGCACAGGAGTTCTAATCTCTCTACAACCTTGCTAGCGTTTGTTATTTTCTGACCTGTTGAACTTTACTATTATTGCTGGGGTGAGATGATATATCATTGTTGTTTGGATTTTCATCTGATGATTACTGATCACGAACAATATCTCATGTGTTTGTTGGCTGCCTGTATATCTTCTTTGGTGAAGTGTCTGTTCAAGTCTTTTGCCCATTTGTGAATTGGGTTATTTGTCTTTTTGGTGTTGAGGTGTTGAAGTTTTCTATAGACTTTAGAGGTAAGTCCTTTATCAGATATGTCATAGGCAAATATTTTCTCCCAATCTGTAGGTTCTCTTTTTACTCTTTTGATGAAGTCTTTTGATGCACATAGGAATTCAGTTTTTAGAAGGTCTCAGTCATCTAGCTTCTCTTCTATCTCCCGCACATTCTGGGTTATGCTTGATAGTCTATTTATGCCATAAATTAGGGCTCCCAGATTTTCCCCTATTTTATCTTTGATTAATTTTATAGTTTTGGGTTTTACATTTAAGTCTTTGATCCAGCTTGAATTTGTTTTTGTGTATGGGGTGAGGTATGGGTCTTGTTTCATTTTTCTACAGGTGGATATCCAATTTTGCCAGCACTATTTGTTAAAGAGGCTGTCTCTTCCCCATTTAATGGGTTTTGGACCTTTGTCAAAGATCTGTTGTCCATAGATGGATGGTTCTATATCTGGACTTTTGATTCTGTTCCATTGGTCTATCTGTCTGTCATTGTACCAATACCATGCTATTTTGACTACTGTGGCTGTGTAGTAGTCCTTAAGATCTGGGAGTGTGAGACCTCCCACTTTGTTTTCCTTCTTGAGAAGTGCTCTGCTTATTCGAGGTCTCTTTTCTTTCCACATGAAATTAGTAATTAGTTTTTCCATGTCCTTAAAAATTTTGTTGAAATCTGGATCGGGATTGTGTTAAATGTGTAGATTGCTTTAGGTAATATTGACATTTTCACAATATTTAGTCTACCTATCCATGAACAAGGTAGGTTCTTCCATTTGTGTAGTACCCTTGTTGTCTCTTGTAGCAGTGTTTTATAGTTTTCTTTCTATAGAGCCTTTGTGTCTCTGGTAAGGTTTATTCCTAGATATTTTATCTTTTTAGTAGCTATAGTAAATGGTATTGTTTCCCTCATTTCTTTATCAGAGGACTCTTTGTTGGTATAGAGGAATCCAACTGATTTTTGTATGTTGATCTTGTATCCTGCCACTTTGCTGAACCTCTCTATTAGTTCCAGTAGTTTTTTAATTAAGTCCCTTGGGTTTTCTATGTACAAGATCATATCATCCTCAAATAGAAATAGTTTAAGTTTCTCTTTGCAAATTTGTATGCCTTTTATTTCTCTTTCTTGCCTTATTGCCCTAGCCAGGACTTATACAATGTTAAATAGAAGTGGTGATAGAAGGCATCCCTGTCTGGTTACCATTCGTAAGGGGAATGCCTTGAGTCTGTCTCCATTAATAATGATGTTGGCCATTGGTTTTGCATATATACCCTTTATTACGTTGAGGAATTTCCCTTCTATCCCTATTTGGCTGAGAGTTCTGAACAGGAATGGATGTTGGATTTTATCAAATGCCTTTTCTGCATCTATTGATATAATCATATAGTTCTTTTCTTTTGTTTTGTTTATGTGGTGGATTTCATTGATATGTTTTCTGATGTTGAACCACCCTTGTAAATCTGGTATGAATTCCACTTGGTCTGGGTATATTAATTTTTTGATATGTTGTTGGATTCTGTTGGCTAAGATTTTGTTAAAGATTTTTGCATTTGTGTTCATGAGGGATATTGGTCCATAGTTTTCCTTTCTAGTGGTGTCTTTCCCCAATTTTGGTATTAGTGTTATGCTTGCTTCATAAAATGAGTTTGGGAGTATTCCATCTTTTTCTATGTTCTGGAATAGCTTGAGTAGCATAGGTGTCA
>NW_006922259.1:1169230-1170447 GCF_000298275.1 Orycteropus afer afer | reverse complement strand
GCATTGTGGTCTGAGATGCATGGTAGTATATCAATGCTTTTGAATTTATTGAGGTTGTTTTACGTCCTAACATATGGTCTATTCTGGAGAAGGATCCATGTGCACTGGAGAAGAATGTGAATTGTGCTTTTGTTGGGTGAAATGCTCTGTGTATGTCTATGAGGTTGAGTTGGTTGATTGTATTGTTGAGTTCTTCTCTATCTTTGTTGAGTTTTTTTCCAGTTGACCTGTCCCTCTTTGAAAGTGTTATGTTAAAGTCTCCTATTATTGTGGAATTGTCTATTATCCCTTTTAATTCAGTTAATATTTGCTTCATGTATTTTGGAGCACTTTCATTGGGTGCATAAGTATTTATTATTGTAATGTCTTTTTTGTCAATTGACCATTTCAGCATCATATAATGTCCTTCTTTATCTCTTATGATGTTTTTCACCTTAATGTCTATTTTGTCAGAAATTAATACTGACACTCCTGCTCTCTTTTCATTTCCATTGACTTGGTATATATATTTTTTCTATGCCTTAACTCTTAATTTGTTTTTATCTTTGTGTGTAAGGCGGGTGTCTTATAGGCAGCATATTGATGGGTCTTCTTTTCTTATCCAGTCTGCCACTCTCTTTCTCTTGATAGGTGCATTTAAATCCATTCACATTGAGTGTAATTAATGATAGGTATGAATTGATTGCTGTCATTCTATTGTTTTTTCTTTTTTCTTTTTTTTTTTTGTCCTGTTGTTGGTGTTTCCTTGGTCCGTATACTTTTCTGTTCTGAGTTTGGTTTGTTGGCTAATGCTTTCTCCCTTTTCTTCTTTATTGTTGGTTTTGTGCTTACTAAACTCATATGTTTTCCTTCCTTCTGGATTTGCTTATGAGGATTGTTACTTTTCTCTGTGGTTACCTTGGAGTATATTCTTGTCTCTACATTTTTAGAACAGTGTGTACTGTGAAGACATTGTCCTGTTCTCCTCTTCATTTGGAAGTTTTGTACCTAGACGTTTTATTCCCTCTGATAGGTTAGTTGCTGTTGTTGTGTGCTGATTGACTCCTTGGTTTTTAGAGTAGAAAAATCAAGGTCTTAGTTTGAGTCTTATGTGGTTTCTTTTCATGTTATCCCATATAATCCTTGTTGTTGTTGTTGTTATGTGCCGTCGAGTCAGCCCTGACTCATAGCGACCCCTCCTTGGGTTTCTGAGGCAGTATCACTACGGAAGTAGGATT
>NW_006922259.1:1161793-1168190 GCF_000298275.1 Orycteropus afer afer | reverse complement strand
TTTTTTTTTTTTTTTTTTTTTTTTTTTTTGATTTGAGGTTGCCTGTTGTTTCCTAGACATTTTGAGGTAGTCTTTAACTATTGGCTATGTATTGATTGTTTTGTCTTGGTTTTAGGGTTTAAGATTTTGAAAAGGTGGAGCTGGTGTATTTTAATTTTTTTTGGTTATTAATTCAGGTATGCCAGGTTGCTCTGCAGTTTTCTTTGTGATGGTTGAATCACTGTGTGGAATGTGGATATGGATTTCTGTTTGTTGTAGAGAGGGTTTAGAGTTTGAACCTGGAGGTTTTATATTGGCTGAATGTGGTTTCTTCTATTGCATGAGTGAAGTTATTGGTGGAGAAGGTGGGAGTGGAAAAACAAATACTGCTTTTGCTAGGGGCAACTTTTAGGGCTTTGAGCGGACTGCTACCGATGTCATACTGTTATTTACAGGCCCACAGTTCAATTTCAGCAAAGACTCCTGTTGTTAGGGGTATCCACTTTCCACTAGGCTGAGACACACGCATAAACCCCATTCCCAAGGCCCCCCAGCACCAAAAAGCTGACCCAAGACAACTTCCCGGCTCTGCGATCTGCTGCGGGGGTTTCTCTCTCCAGTCCCGCCTGCCCGCAGCACCAGACTAACTGGCCCAGATCACGATCCACCTTGGGAATTCCTCTGTGGGTCCGCCCACCACGGTGCCAAAGATCTGCTTGGTGTCAGTGGTGCTGGAGTTGGGAGAGTACCTGTTAGTAATCTGTGGTCCCAATATTACTGATAAAGTCAAACGTTGGCCTCTCAGTGCCACTAAGCTGACCCAAGCCTACTCAGTGACCCACTGCAGGGGCACCTCCCCAGGCCCACCCTCCTGCAGAGCCAATGGACTCTCTGCTTAGGTTTCAGTGGCACTGGACATACCCATTTTAACCTAGTTGACCAAGTTACTGATAAAATAAGGTGCTGAAGGTAGATCCTTGGGGTAATCGCTGGTATGTTGGTATGATTATTGGTATGCTGGTGTGATGTGTCTTCTTTCTTAAACCAGGGAAGTCTTGGATGGCTGTTCTCACCCGTCGGTTGCTTCCCCAGGGAAGTCTCCAATGGCCTTTCTTGGCTGCCTGTCAGTGCTCCACAAGATAGATCTTCTGATCTTATTATTTTTTTTTCCCCCTGTACCTTTCTCCTTTCTAATTCTACTCCTCTAAGTTTGGTGCACTCTGACTCAGTGAGCTGTTCAGAGCATCAGAATCCCTAATTCAAACTGTTGTACCTAGTTTTTCAAGCACTAAGATGCTAGTGGGAAATAGCATGGTGATTACTGATGGGACTCCATTTTGAATCCACATATGTGCATTTTGAATGAATACATTTAGTATGTCTGTGCAGAACACACCAAATGCCCCATAAGCATTGATACACCTTTTTCTTATAAGTGGAAAATAATTATCCAATCAAATAGCAGTTATGAAATCTTTCTTTCCACATGAATGAATGGGGTACAGAAAAAATATACTTGAGTAATGAAATCAAAAGGTTTATATTGCATAGGATTGAGAGGTAAGGCTTACCATGTAACATAATATAGAACATAGATGGTGGTGAATGCTAAATTAAGACATTTAGAATTTATTTATTCCTAATATAAGAAGATGAGGCCAGATACATGACTGAGATTTTGTAATCTTTACTGCAGATTCCAATACTCCTTTATGTGGAATAATTTTTGGATGGAAATTCCTAATTTCTTGATTCTTTCCCAAACTTTATTAATGCCATTCTTTGTTTCCAAATGTTTTGCTCTTTCCATTTAGGTCTATGATCTAGTAACATCATTGGCTGATTGTCCAATACTTAATTTAATAAATATCTTAAACCTATTGGATGTTGTTCTTGGAACCTTATTTTTCACCAGTTTCTTCAGTAAAGCTTTGAGCTTTCCTTCAATACCATTGGTTCTGGATCATATACTACCTCCTGAAATAGATGAACCATGACCAGTTCTTTTTGGTACGGTGACTCTGTGTGTTCCTTCCATCTTCTTTCCTGCGCCATTCAATATCTTGCCCATGGAATCTTTCAATATTGCAAATTGAGACTTGAATTTTTTCTTCATTTCTGTCAGATTGAGAAATGCTCAGTGTGTTCTTCCTTTTTGGTTTTCCAACTCCAGGCCTTTGCACATTTCATTACAATAATTGTCTTTGTCTTCATGATCTGCTCTTTGAAATCTTCTGTTTAGCTCTTTTATCTTGTTATTTCTTCCATTTGCTTTAGCTACTCTCCATTGAAGAGCAAGTTTCATAGTCTCTTCTGACATCCATTTTGATCTTTTCTTCCTTTCTTGTCTTTGGAAGACAGTTACCTGGCCAACTGACTGGAAGAGATCCATATTTGTACCCATTCCAAAGAAAGGTGATCCCATGGAATGTGAAAATTATAGAAGAATATCATTATTACCACATTTATGTAAAATTTTGCTGATGGTAGGTAATCAAAAAATGGTTGCAGTAGTATATTGAAAGGTATCTTCCAGAAATGCAAGTTGGATTCAGAAGAGGACGTGGAATGAAGGATATAATTGCTGACATCAGATGGATCTTGGCTGAAAGTGAAGAATAGAAGAAAGAGGTTTACCTGTGCTTTATTGACTATGCAAAAGCATTAAACTATATAGATCATAGCATCAAGAAGAATGGAAATTTTAGAACACTTAATTGTGCTTAAGAGGAACCTGTATATAGACCAGGATGCTGTCATTTGAACAGAACAAAGGGATACTGCATGGTTTAAAATCAGAAAGGAAGTGCATCAGGGTTGTATCCTTTCACCATACTTATTCAATCTGTATAAAAACCAAAACCAAACCAAACCATTCAATGTGTATGCTAAACAAATAATCTGAAAAGCTGGACTATATGAAGAAGAACACAACATCAGGACTATATGAAGAACATGACATCAAAATTTCATACCTGCTACTTGATTGGCTAATTATTTTCCACTTATAAGAAAAAGTTATATCAATGTTTATGGGGCATTTGGTGTGTTCTGCACAGAGATACTAAATGTACTCATTCAAAATCCATTTATGTATTTAAAATTAATTAGAACCACAGTTTTCACATTTCAGTGTATAAAAATCACTTATAAAACTTGTTTAATACACAGATTCTATGCCCTTATATAAAGGATTGAGATGAGTCAGAATCAACTAGATGGGATGCCCATCTAGTTCAGAAATTATGACATCACCTTCAGAAATTCTATTCAGGAGATCTTGGTTGGGGCTTGGGAATAATGATTTAAATATACATATTATTATCTTAATGCAAGTGGACTGAAGACCATCATTTTAATTAAGTTGATTTATAGTCATGAGATTGTAGAAGGGACTCCAGGAGATACTGATGATTTGGCTCTTAGTTCTGTATTGAATGAAATTCACGGGTTATTCTAATCAATATAAAGCTTTGAAAACTTACTACTCAGTTGTAACTCCTCCTATACCTGCAATATGCAGACAACACAACCTTGCTTGTTGAAAATGAAGATGACTTAAAGCACTTGCTGATGAAGATTAAAAACTACAGTCAGCAATATGGATTACACCTTAACATAAAGAAAACAAAAATCCTCACAATTGGACCAATAAGCTGCATCACAATAAATGGGCAAGAGATTGAAGTTATCAAAGATTTAATATTATTTGTTTCCATGATCAAGGCCAATGGAAGTAACAGTTAAGAAATCAGATGTCATATTGCACTGGGGAAATCTGCTGCAAAAGACCTCTTTTGTTTTGAAAGACCTCTTTAAAGTGCTGAAGAACAAAAATGTCTCTTTGAAGAGGAAGTTGTGCCTAACTCAAGCCATGGAATTTTCAATTGACTCATATGCATGTGAAAGCCGCACAAAGAATAAGGAAGACAGAAGAGGAGTTGATGCTTTTGAGTTGTGGTGTTGGCAAAGAATACTGAAAGTACCATGGACACCCAGAAGAAGGAACAAATCTGTCCTGGAAGAAGTGCAGCCAGAACAATTCTTGGAAGTGAGAATGGCTAGACTTTGTCTAAAGTACTTTGGTCACGTCATCAGAAGGGACTGTTCTCTGGAATGGGATATCATGCTTGATAAAGTGGAGGGTCAGTGAAAAATGGGAAAACCCTCAAAGTGATGGATTGACACAGTGACTGCAATGATGGGTTCAGGTGTAGCAAGAATTGTGAGGCTGGTGTAGGACCTGGCAGTGTTCTGTTTTGTTGTACATAGGGTTGTTAGGAGTCAGAGCTGAGCTGACGGCACTTAACAACAACAATAACAACATCAGATGTTAAGATTTAAATAATAAATCAAATGCTAAATAATACTTGGGAATGTATGGTAGATGTTCAACTATGTTTTATGTTGTATAATAAACACTAACATATACAAACATATCATGGACAGATTGGTTTCACAGTCTGCTCATACCTGAGAAAACAGAATCAGAGTTGGGTTTCATAATAACCTAGATATTAGCTCTGTTCCAGGGAGTACTGACTTACATATTTAGAGACTGAGGACAAAAAAAGGTTAAAATTTCTGTTCTTAAGTGTGATAGTTGGAGTTGTGTGTCAACTTGGCTGGACCACAATTCTGAGAGGTTTAAGCAGTTGTGATGTGGTTATTCCCATGATGAGAGAAGATGTATACGTTTTGAGCAACTAATCCATTGAAAGGGAGTGTCCCTAGGGGTGTGTCCTGCTTCCAATATATATATATGTGGACATCCTGGGAAAATGAGAGACTCTTCTGTGGATAAGGATCCTGTTGTGCTGCTTACAACTGTCCATGAGTGGACAATTCACCATTCGGCCTGGTGATCTTGGATTCGTTGTCTGTCAGAGTCAACAACTAGTACACTGCCTGCCAACCTTGAGCTCCTCATCCCCTGCAGCTGTGGGAGTCTGAAAAAGCTTCTGGCTTGATGTTTGTTCCAAGAACTTGGGACTTGCCAGCTTCTATAAGTGTATGAGCCATTTTCCTAAGAAAAATTTTTTTTCTCTCTCTCTATAAGCTTTACTCGTTTTGCTTTGCTAGAGAACCCAGCCTAACACATGAAGTGAAAAAAAATATAAATTTAGTTGAATCCATTTGAATTTTTTTAAAATATTTATTGAGAGGCAGTTAAGTGCAAAAGATCTATGGGACATTTAAAAATGACTTGAATCTTGTTACCCAAGGAGCTTACAAGTTACTTGTACAGATAGTCATACGAAAAACAAATATATGAAATTGAAAAAAAACTTCAAATCAATAGGTAAAGGGAAACTCTGGTGGAAACAGTCATGAAGAAACCTGTAAGCCTGTGTGAAAGTTTGGAAACAGCTTCATGGAGGTAGTATTTCAATAGATGAACAGACATAAGTGGCAGAGGTCATCCAAACTCAAGAGAAAAAAACAGTGACTCATCAAATAATCTGAAATGTACAAAGCTGAAAAAGCCATTATGGCTGCAGTACAGAGTAAATAGAAAATGACTGTAGGACTTGGGATTGGAAAAATACATTGGGATCATATTATTCAATAGGATATCTTGAATCAGGTAAAGCTTGTTAAAACACATGTGCCTAGGCCTCTTCCCTAAGCAGCTTGAGTCATGGAGTCTAGAGTGGTATCTGTTGTTGTTGTTGTTATGTGCCATCGAGTTGGACCCGACTCATAGCGAACCCTCTTTGGGTTTCCAAGGAGGTATCACTATGGAAATAGATTGCCCCATCTTCTTTCTGAGGAGTGGCTGGGGGGTTTGAACTGCCAGCCTCCTGGTTAGCAGTCAAGTACCTTAGGAACTAAGCTACCAAAGTTCCCAGAGTGGTATCTAGGAAACTGCATTTTTATCTCATGATGAGTCAACTTGGGTAACACTGTTAAATAGAAGCTACTCCAAGGACAGCAAAAGTCTGATACTGATGTCTTACCTCCTCTTGTTGTAGTACAGTTCCCATTAACAGAAAATTAGAAAGTATAATGATCTTTTCTTTAATGTAGTTGAGAAACTGAAGTCCAAAATTTAATTTTCATAATAGCACTAGCATTAAGTGGGAGAACAATACAGAATCTAGGAATTTCAAGAAAAACTGCTATCACCTTTTCTGTTTAAAAATCAGACTTTTCCCAAGTACCTTCTTCAGAGCTCCCACCACCTCCTTGTTCCTCAGACTGTAGATTAGGGGGTTCAGCATGGGAGTGATGAGAACATTAAACACAGAGAGATGCTTGTCCACTTCTGGAGGGAGAGAGGAATCTGGGGTCATATAGATAATCATGGCTGGACCAAAGTAGAGACTCACCACACTGAGGTGGGAGAAGCAGGTGGCTAGAGCTTTGTTCTTGCCCTCAGGGGAGTTCATGTGGAGGACAGTGAGGAAGATAAGGA
>NW_006922259.1:1151305-1156592 GCF_000298275.1 Orycteropus afer afer | reverse complement strand
TGTTAATTGGTTTCCCTTTTCTTTGTTGAAGAGGGTCTGTGCAATCCTTCTGCCTAGTCCGCCATCTTGCCCCGCCTCCAATTCTCTTTCATTTTTGTCTCCATCTTCCTATAAATCAGAGCCAAGCGTACGCCAATCCCTTCTTATTTACAGGTTTATTTCAGGCCTGTTTTCCTTCTTCAGTTATCTTCGCGGCCGCACAACTCATGGGCGCCGGTCCGCGCGGCCGAGGAGGCCCGCCCGAGCCGCCCCGCCACGAGTCCCGAGAGCACGGCACTGGAAAGTTTCGGTGCAGAATGGCGGCCAGAAGCACAAAATAAATCTTTTAAAGGTTTTTTTTTTTATTATTACTCTAATGATATTTTAACTGCTTTGCCTTTATAGCATAAATAAGCAAAATAAATTCCAATTTTCTTGCTTTTAAAATAAATAAGAAGCACAAAAATGATTCAATGAGTAAATAAATATGTAATTAATTTTCCTGTTACTGCCGATTAACATAGAAAGATGTTAAGGAGGAGAGCAGGTGAGATAAAGAAGTGTTAGAGGTTAATCCGTAAAGAGCCAGGAAGTGGAAGGCAATGGAGAGTCACAAGTAAGGGGACAAAAGGAAATAGATATTTCTGATGCTTAAAGAACAATCTAAGATGCTTTGTTTTGAAACTTGGTTTGACTAGAACCTCTTTCCAGAGCCTAGAAAACACTGAAGATTTCTCTAAATCCCATGTTGGGAAAACAAGGGCTTACTCTATGTTTATACACAATTAGACTAACATTTTTGTTCCAACTGACTGGTTACTGACTAGAAGCTGATCATTTTAGCAGTATGAACTCTCTCTCTCTCTCACTCTCTGTGTATGTGTGTAATATAGATGATCTATGTAACTATCAAATATAATCTGTCCCTGGAATCTACCCTTTCATTTAGTTCTCATGCAGTCTTTCAACTCTCCATGATATTTCTGACATAGATGTGGAAGCTTGTTTCTAAAGCACTTTGAGGATGTTACTAAATATATAGAGAGCCCTTATGTAAAAGTTAAGTGCTCAGTTGGTAATTGAAAGGTCAATGGAAGAAAAGACCTAATCTGCTCCCGTAAAAGTTACAGTTTAGGAATCCCTATCTAGGAGCTCTGGTAGCATAGTGGCTAAAGCACTTGACTGCTAACCAGAAGGCTGGCGGTTCAAATCCACTAGCCACTCCTTGGAAGGAAGGTTGGGCAATCCTACTTCCATAGTGATACTGCCTCGGAAACCCAAGGAGGGGTCGTTATGAGTCGGGGCCGACTCAACGGCACATAACTACAACAACAAATCTAGCAGTTATACTCTGTCACTAAGTCAGAATCCACTTGAGGACACACAACAAAAATAACAACATCGAATAAAAAGCATTGTGATTTATTTTCCCCCCCAACTCTTCTGCCTCTGTGCATGAATCTAGGAACAATGGACTTCTTTCTCCAGTTTTGGGTTACCTTGTCATTGTGTGTGAGTCCAGTCCTTGCCACCTCTTGGGAATTCTGATTCTTCTACTTTTCCCTTTGTATTCTGCAGCTCAAGAGAGACATTAGACAAACAAACCTTATCTGGTGATCATCTCATTGAAGCTGACATTGAAAGCTCATCTCAGATCCAGGGTGTCTCTGACAGCAAGATGAGGCAGTGTTTAAATATAAGAATTTCAACTCAGAGAATTCATGAGCTCTCTGGGGGAAGGGCTGGCTCAAGGTTATCCTGGATAGGTAATTAGCTAAGGTGTCAGAGGGCAGAGCTGAAATTCATCAGGGAGAAAAAGTCACACTTGGGCCCACTGGTCAGCAGTATGGTGACTGAGTAAAGTTAGGTTTGAACTCACCCTCACTTTTTACCTCTTGTGTGACCATGGTCAGGTTACACCTCCCAAGCTTCTTTTTCCTCACATACAAATTTGAGGTAATAATAGGGCTTTCACATAGGGTTGTTGTGAGGATTAAACAACAAAAAAAAAATGGACAATATACTTGACCTAATACAGAATTGTGTTTAGTCATCAGAAAACAAGTGTATTACAAAATAGACGATAATGACTTATCTTGATTTACCTGTGAAAAGTACATTTCAAGATGTATCCTGAAGTGAAACGCTGTCAGTGGTAGGATAATATTCATACACTTACAAGGAAGACTATTTAATATCACTATTATTCAAATTTGTGAACCAGTCACTAATGCCACAGATGAAGAAATTGAATATTTTACCAACTTCTGCAGTCTGAAATCGATTGAACATGGAATCAAGGTGCATTGAAAATTACTATTGATTGGAATGAAAAAAATAGAAACAAAGAAGAAGCATCAGTAGTTGGAAAACATGGTGATAGAAATAATACCAGTGATCACATAATAAAATTTTGCAAGATCAATGACCTATTCATTGGTCTTTTTTTCAACAATATAAAATAACCATACACACGGACCTAACAGGAATCAATTGGCTACATCTGTGGAAAGAGAGGATGGAGAACCCACTATCATCAGTCAGGAAAAGGCCAGAGCTGACTTGGAGTACCATCAATTGCTCATATGCAAGTTCGAGTTGAAGCAGAAGAATATTAAAACAAGCCCACATGAGCCAAAGTATGATGTTGAGCATTTCCAATTTCCCACCTGTTTAGAGAACATCTAAAGAATAGATTCAATGAATTGAACACTGATGACTGAAGACCAGGTGAGTTGTGGGATGACATCAAGAACATCATACATGAAGGAAGAAGAAGTCGTTAAAAGTAAGGAAAGAAAAGAGAAAAATGAATGTCAGAAGAGATTTTGAAACTTGCTCTTGAAAGTAGGATAGCTAAAGTGAAAGGAAGAACTGATGAAACTTGAGAAGACAAAGTAAATTATTATAATGTGGCATAGTGCCTAATGCATTTGAGTGCTAACCAGAAGGTTGGTGGTTCAATCCGATCAGCCACTCTGTGGAAGGAAGACTGGGAAATCTACTTCTGTAAAGATGTACTACCTGGGAAACGCACAGGGGTTTGGTATGAGTTGAAATCTATTTGATGGCAGTGATTTCGGTTTGGTTTATTTATTTATTTATTTATTGGCGTTAGAAAGCTAAAGGGGAAGGGAAGAGCACTCTTGACATTTCTCAAGCTGAAATAACTGAAGAAAAAAATTAAAGCCTCAAGTTGCAATAGCAAAGAATTTTATGGGCAAAATATTGAATGATGCAGGAAGCAGAAAAAGAAGATGGAAGGAATATACAGAGTCACTGTACAAAGAAGAATTGGTCAACCATTTTAGGAGGTAGGATATAAGCAAAAACCAATGGTATGGAAGGAAGATATTCAAGCTGCAAGGAAGGCATTAGTGAAAAACAAGCGTCCAGAAATTGACAAGATACCAATTTAGAAATTTCAATAAATGGATACAATTGTGGCAGAACTCACTCCTTTATGCTAAGAAATGGGGATGACAGCTACATGGCCAATTGACTGGAAGAGATACAGATTTGTGCCAATTCCAAAGAAAGCTGATTCAATAGATAGTATCCCCTTGTTTTGTTTGAATGACTGCCTCTTAGTGTACGTACAGGTTGAGCATGAGCACATTTAAGTGTTTCAGAATCTCCATTCTTTGCAATGTTGTCTATAATTTCTTATGATTTCCACAAATTCCTTTGCATAGTCAAAAACACTAGTAAATATTTTTCTAGTACTCTCTGCTTTCAGATAAGATCCATCTGATAAGAGCAATGATATTACTGCTTCATGTCCTCTTCTGTATCTGGCTTGAATTTCTGGAAATTCCCTGTTGATGCACTGCTGCAACTATTTTTGAAATATCTACAGCAATATTTTACTTGCATGTAATATTACAATTAACATAATTAATTAATTATATATAACATAAAATTAATATATATTATAATATTACAATCAATATTATAATTAATTAATTATAATATATAATTAATACATACTAATTATAATATTAGGAGCTCAGGTAGTGTAGTGCTTAAGGCACTTGACTGCTAACCAGAAGGCTGGCGGCTCAAACCCACCAGCCACTCCTTGGAAGGAAGATAGGGCAATCTACTTCCGTAGTGATACTGCCTTGGAAACCCAAGGAGGGGTCGCTATGAGTCAGTCTGACTCAATGGCACATAACAACAACAATGGCTAATGGTCGTGAACATTTCTTCATGTGTTTGTTTGCTGCCTGAATATCTTTTTTGGTGAAGTGTCTACTCATGTCTTCTGCCCATTTTTAAATTGGATTATTTGTCTTTTTGCTGTTGAAGTGTTGGAGTTTTCTATAAATTCTAGAGATAAGTCCCTTGTCAGAAATGTCATTGCTGAATATTTTTTCCCAATCTTTAAGTTCTCTTTTGGAGAAGTCTTTGGAAGCATGTTGTTGTTGTTGTTGTGTGCTGTCAAGTTGGACCCAACTCATAGCGACCCTTCTTTGGGTTTCCGAGGCAGTATCACTACGGAAGTAGATTGCCAACCTTCCTTCCAAGGAGTGGCTGGTGGGTTTGAACCACCAGCCTTCTGGTTAGCAGTCAAATGCCTTAAGCACTATGCTGCATATATAAAAATTTAATTTTTAGAAGGTCTCATTCATCTAGTTTATCTTCAACTGTTTGTGCATTTTTGGTTATACTTGATAGTGTATTTATGCCATATACAAGGGCCCCCAAATTTTCCCTGAGGAACTTTATAGTTTTAGGTTTCACATTTAAGTCTTTGATCATTCTGGAGTTAGTTTTTGTGTGTGGTGTGAGTACAGATCTTGTTTCGTGTTCTGAAAATGGATATCCAGTTTTGCCAGCACCATTTGTTAAACAGACAATCTGTAACCCATTTAATGGATTTCATCCCTTTGTCGAAGATCAGCTGACCAGATGTCGAGGGACCTATTTCTGGGTTCTCAATTCTATTCAACTGGTCTATGTGCCTGTCGTTGTACAAATACCTGGCAGTTTTGACTACTGTGGCTGTATAGTAGGTTTTAAGATCCTGGAGTGTCAGACCTCCTACTTAGTTCTTCTTGTTCGATAGTGCAAGGACTTTTTCCTTTCCATATAAAATTAGTGATTGCTTTTTCGATATCCTTGAAGAATGTTGATGGAATCTGGAATGGGAGTGCATTGAATGTAAAGATTGCTTTAGGAATAATTGATTCACAATGTTCAATCTTTCTAACCGCGAGCATGGTATGTTCTTCCATTTATGCAGATCTCTTAAGGTTTCTTGAAGTAGTTTTTTATAGTGTTCTTTGTACAGGTCATTTGTGTC
>NW_006922259.1:1145974-1146461 GCF_000298275.1 Orycteropus afer afer | reverse complement strand
TCTGATACATTACTGCGCAACTTTATGAATAGCATGGAAACATTATCTGATACAACAGAGGAGGACCAAGCCCCTTAGGTAGGAAATATTTCAAAATACAACTGGGAAAGAGCTGCATCATCCAAATAGAACCAACCTCAGTGATATGGATAAAGTAAAGCTTTCAAGATATCTATTTGCTGATGTGGCATGACTCAAATTGAGGAGAAACAGATGCAAACATCCATTAATAATTGGAACATGGAATGTACAAAGTATGAATCTAAAAATTGTAAGTTGTCAAAAATGAAATGGAACACATTAAGATTGTACCCTAGGTATTAATAAGCTGAAATGGACTGATTATGGCATTTTGAATCAGACAAATATATGATCTACTATTCTGGGAGACAATTTCAAGAGGAATGGCATGGTATTCATCATCACAAAGGATGTTTCAAGATCTGTCTTGAAGTAGAGTGCTGTCATTGATAGGATAATATCCATA
>NW_006922259.1:1143948-1145349 GCF_000298275.1 Orycteropus afer afer | reverse complement strand
TGGCATCAAGATTGGAGGAAGAATCATTAACAACCTGTGATATGCTGATGACACAACTTTGATTGCTGAAAGTGAGGATGACTTGAAGCACTTACTGATGAAGATTGAAGAATACAATCTGCAGTACGGATTACATCTCAATAGAAAGAAAACAAAAGTCCTCACAATTGGACCTATAAGCAGCATCATGATAAATGGAGAAAAGATTGAAGTTGTCAAAGAATTCACATGGCTTGTTTCTACAATCAAAGTCAATGGAAGCAGCAGTCAGGACATCAGACAACATATAGGACTGCGCAAGTCCACTGCAAAAGACATCTTTCAAGTGCTGAGGAGTAGAGATGTTTCCTTGAAAGCTAAGGGGCACCTGACACAAGCCATGGTATTTTTAATTGCCTCATATGCATGTGAGAGCTGGACAATGAATAAGAAAGACTGAAGAATTGATGCTTTTGAGTTGTGGTGCTGGCAAAGAATGCTGAGAGTACCATGGACTGCTAAAAGAACTAACAAATATGTCTTGGAGGAAGTGCAGCTGAAATGCTCCTTGGAAGTGAGAATGGCCAGACTTCGTTTCACATACTTCAGTCATGTTATCAGAAGGGACCATTCCCTGGAGCAGGATGTCCCGCTTGGTAAGGTGGAGAGTCGACAAAAGAGGGGAAGGACCTCAACAAGATAGATTGACACAGTGGCTGCGGCAATGGGCTCAAGTATTGTAGGGATTGTGAATCTAGCGTGGGACTGGGTAGTGTTTTGTTCTGCTGTGCATAGGGTTGCTATGAGTCAGAGACAACTTGGTGGCACCTAACAACAACAACAACATATGGCCTATCATGGAGAATGTTCCATGTACACTAGAAAAGAAATTATACTGTGCTATCGTTGGGTGAAGTGCTCTGTAGATGTCTATAAGGTCAAGTTGGTGGATTGTATTGTTTAGCTCTTCTGCGTCTTTATTGAATTTATTTCTAGTTCTATCTTTCATTGAAAGTGGTGTATTAAAGTCTCCCACTATGACTGTGGAAGGACCTCTGGTGGCATAGTGCCTAAGCATTTGACTGCTAACCAGAAGGCTGGTGGTTCAAACCCACCAAACCCACCAGCCACTCCTCAGAAGGAAAGTTGGACAATCTACTTCTGTAGTGATAGATCCTTGGAATCCCAAGGAGGGATTGCTATGTGTCGGATCTGACTTCATGGCAGTGGTTGTGTTGTGACTGTGAAATCATCTGTTTGCCTTTTCAATTCTGTTAAAGTCTGATTTATGCATTTTGGGGCTTTTACATTAGGTCCATAGATATTTATTGTGGTTACATCTTGTTGTTCAATTGATCTTTTAATCATTAGATAATGTGCTTCCTTGTCTCTTATGGTGGTTTTTGTCTTAAAGTCAATTTA
>NW_006922259.1:1141208-1143293 GCF_000298275.1 Orycteropus afer afer | reverse complement strand
TTGGATACTTCCATAGCGGTTTGGTTTCTTGATTATGTCATCTTGTATACTAATGTTGGTTGTTCTTTGCTATTATTGGTTCTCTGTTCAAAGGACTCCCTTCAGTATCTCTTGTAAGGTTGGTCTGGTTTTAATAAATTCCCTTAATTTCTGCTTATCTAGAAATATAATTTCACCATGATATTTGAGGGACAATTTTGATGGGTATATAATTCTTTATTGGGAATCTTTCTCTTTCAGGGTTTTATATATACCATCCCATTGCCTTCATGCTGCATGGTTTCTGCTGCAAAATCAGAGCTTATTCTTATTGGTTGTCCTTTGTAAGTAATTTGTTTTTCTCGTGCTGCTTTCAGGATTCTTTGTCTTTGATTTTGATGTTTGGTGATGATATGTCTTGGTAATTTTCTTTTGGAGTCAATCCTGTTTGGGGTTCCTTGGACTTCCTGAATGGTTATATTCTCATCTTTCTTCATATCAGGGAAGTTATCTTCCAACAAATCTTGGACAATTTTCTCAGTGGTTTTCTTTTTCTCTTCCTGTTCTGAAATTCCAATTACATGTATGTTATTCCTTTTGATGGTATCACACATGAACTTTAGGTTTTCTTCACTTTGTTTTGGTCTTTTTATCTGATTGATCCCTTTTCAAAGAAGTATTCAGGTATTTATCTTCAGTCTCATTAATTCTGACTTCCATTGTTTTGATTCTACTCTTTTGCTCTTTCAATGTGTTATCTATTTCTGAAAATTTAATGATCTGAATTTCTTTTTTTTTAAAATTACAATTATATATATAGTTTGTCAGCATCACATATGCATTTCTAAAGGAGAAATAATTAATTAGTACCAAGCAAGCTAACCTGGGCTTCCTCACTAGAATGCTTCCTAATTGCAATCTTCAAAAAGATAAATAAACTAAAACAAGCATGATTGATAAAAAAAAAAAGATAATAACAAAGTATTGTTTTAACAGTCGGGGAGGAGGGGGGAGGAATCTCAGGAAGCCCAGATTTATGTTTATACATGAATGCTTCCAGCATTTCCATGACCTAGAAGTTCTTCTGGAGCTCTGGTGTATAGTGCCTAAGACATTTGACTGCCAACCAGAAGGCTGGTGGCTCAAACCCACCAACCACTCCTCGGAAGAAAGACTGGGCAATCCACTTCCATAGAGGTACTTCCCCAGAAACCCAAGCTATGTACATGGGAATGCTAAATATGCTACATTGCTACATTGTTTATGATGAGGTTGAAAACTCTGACAGATTTTGTAATTCTGGCCATTTTTGTTAGTGTTCAGCATTTTCACTTTTTTCACTTGAAAAATGGCAAAAATACAATTATCCACTGCCATTGAGTTGGATCTGACTCATAGAGACCCCTCCTTGGGTTTCTGAGGTGATATTGCTATGGAAGTAGATTGCCCAACTGTCCTTCCAAGGAGTGGCTGGTGAGTTAGAATCGTCAGTCCTCTGATTAGCAGTCAAATGCCCCAAGCACTACGCCATTATCTGGATTTCTATATGTAGATTTTGTATCATTTCTAATCTTTCATTTATTTGGTTGTTTTGTTCTTGTACTTTCTTCCAAAATTATTCTAGGGTTTGTCTGTGTTTTCCTTAATTTTGTCAATATTTTCCTTGATCTGTCTCTCAATCCTTTGAAAATACCTAAGTATAAGTCTTTTGCATTCCATATCAAGGAGTTCTAATGATTCTTCTTCTTCAGGGATGTGTTGTGGGTCTGTATCCTGCTCCCTTGTTTCTACCAATTTATCTTGCTTCTTTGTGTGGACTGTGATTGCTTGTTTGTCTCTGAGATGTTGCAATGCTGTTGTATTTAGATCTCTGTTAACTGTTTGTGAAGAACAGTTAAGGGTTAGTCAGTCTCTTCTTGGTGGTCATTTACTGTTGGCCAGTTGGTAGAGAAGGAAGTCATGGCTTTCATTCAGTAAGTGGAACTGCAGGAGGTATGGGTGTGGTGTCATATGGGCACTGTTGCTGTCTCCCACTCTCAATGATCGAAAAACCATAAAAAAAGTAAAAGCAAGTGGACAAAAATACACCACATAAACACACAGGAA
>NW_006922259.1:1139098-1140543 GCF_000298275.1 Orycteropus afer afer | reverse complement strand
CAAAAGCCCACACAGCTCATTCTGTCTCCCTCTTTACTGCTTCTCCTTTTATTCACTGGCCACCAGTGCAGTCCTCTTGCAGCCCTTGGCTAGCTGGCCTGCTTTTTAGGTTAATTCTTAGGTCCTTACACTACTTAGCGATATCCATGCTGTCCGTGCTGTCAGGATCACTGACAGACTACAGGTCTGTATGTCTCCTTTTTTGGTGTTTTCATGCAGGTTATTCTACTTGTTGGAGTTTAGTCCACTTCTGTATTCTTCCTTTCAAAGCTCAGGCCTCCAGGATTATCTTCTGTATCTGTGTTAATTGGTTCCTGTTTTCTTTGTTGAAGAGGGTCTGTGTAGTTTGTCTGCCTCCTCTGCCATGTTATTGGAACCTCTGCTATCATTCTTGCTATCATTCATATCAGTGTCATTCCTAGGTGCCTCTGAACTGAGTCTCAAACTTGTCATTGATGCTGGCTGGCTCACACACATAGGAGATGTATCTGGCAGAGTCAGGGTGTGGAAAAGCTTCATTCTGGAGAGGAGCAAGAGCTCAACACTTCTTTAATGAGTAAGATAATTCTCTCATTAAGTGAAAATTCAATACACTAAAAAGCTAGTCATTTGGCTTCATTGGGAATATAAAAAGAAAATTTTTATTTATTTATTGTTTATTTTTATGTGCTAATATGCTTACAGTCCCTTTCTTCTATCTTCTTTGCCTGTGTAACCTACAAATAGGTCTAATATCTATGTTCAAAGCCAGACATACTACAAGACTCTCAGTAGTTGGGTCCTTATCTTAGATTTCTCAGTATCCAACTAAGGGTTACTTTTGTTGTTAGCTGCTGTCTAGTTGGCAGCAAACTTATGTACTATAGAACAAAGTATTGCCAAGTCTGGTATATTCCTCACTACTGCCAGCATGTTTGAGTTCATTATTGTGGCTATTGGACAAATCCACCTCATCAAGGGAGTCCCTTGCCTTCACTGGCTCTCTATTTTATCAAATATGATGTCTTTCTCCAGTGATAGATCCCTCCTTATGACATGTCCAAAGTAAGTAAGTTGGACAATGTTCTGCTGTTATGCATAAAGTTTTCATTGGCTAATTTTAGGCAGTAGATTGCCGGAATTTCCTTCTCAGTCTATCTTAGTCTGGAAATTTTGCTGAAACCTGTCTTCTGTGGGTGACCTTGCTGGTATTTGATATACCAATGGCATAGCTTTCAGCATCACAGCAACATGAAGCTACTATGTTACAACAAACTGACAGATAGGTCATGGTAACTTCGAGTGTGAATCATGGAAATTACCAGTTAACTAAAATGTAATTGAAAGTGAGAAAATCAGTAGAAAGATGTCCCATGCTTTCTGATGGCATGAAACTGAAATAGTCAATTCTGTTAATCTATGTAGACACAGACAGAGAGAACTCGCCCTACGACTCATAGAATCAG
>NW_006922259.1:1130761-1138358 GCF_000298275.1 Orycteropus afer afer | reverse complement strand
GGGTTTGAACCACCAGCCTTCTGGTCAGCAGTCAAGTGCCTTAGGCACTATGTGACCAGAACTCCTAAAACATTATATAGTACACTCAATATTGTTTACAATAATTTTCATGATAGCATATTTATCTGTAACAAAAATACAGTTAAAATAGCCTATCACATTGATTCCAATCTGTTTCTGGGGAGTACAGTGAAACAGCTATGTGAAACCATACATTTATGATAACATACCATTCATTTCTCATGTGTGCTTTAGTTTGTGAATACAAAATGCTATTGGATTGTCTGAGGTAGGATTGATTGGGCCATATCTAAACATCTGGTTTATCTATAACATCATAGTACAGAGGAGGGTAGAAATGAGATGTTTATGTATGTGCAAAATTGTGATTTTTGTATCCATATTACTTGTTAATTTTTGCTGTTATTCTAATTATCTCACAGTGCCTATTGCCAGTTTACATTTATCTATATATCTTTTCTTATATCTTTCTATATAGACAAACATAATGCAAAATAATCTAATTATTTTAACTATATAAATATAATTGGGCAATCCTACTTCCGTAGTGATACTGCCTCAGAAACCCAAGAAGGGGTCGCTATGAGTCAGGCCCGACTCGGCACACAACAACAACAACAACATATAAATATAAATTGAGTGCATGTTAAAATAATGCAAACTCAATACATTAATACATGAAACTAAACATTCACTTCATGGTTTAAACCCAGCAAGGGTGTGTGTCAGGGTTTCATTCTTTCATCATATTTATTCAGTCTGTATGCTGAGCAAATAATCTGAGAATCTGGACTATATGAAGAAGAATGCAAAATCAAGATTGGAGGTAGACTCATTAACAACCTGAAGTATGCAGATGACATAACCTTGCTTGCTGAAAGCGAAGATGACTTGAACCACTTACTGTTGAAGATGGCTTACATCTTAATATAAAGAAAGTGAAAATCTTCACAATTAGACCAGTAAGCAACATTACAATAAACAGAGAAAAGATTGAAGTTGTCAGGGATTTCATTTTACTTGGATCCACAATCAACACCCATGGAAGCAGCAGTCAAGAAATCAGATGTTGTATTGTACTGGGCAAATCTGTTGCAAAAGATCTCTTTAAAGTGTTTAAAAGCAAAAGTGTCACTTGAAGACTAAGGTGAGCCTGACCCAAGTCATGGTATTTTCAATTACCTTATATGTATGTGAAACCTGGACAAAGAAGACTGAAGAAGAATCGATGCATTTGATTTGTGGTGTTGATGAAGAGTATCGAACATACCATGGATTGACAGAGGAATGAACAAATTCTAGAACAGCTGGAATATGCTTCTTAAGGATGAGGATGGCCAGACTTCACATCCCATACTTCACATTGTCAGAAGGGGCTGTTCCTGAAGAAAGATAGTCCCCTGCCTGGAAAGTCCGTTCTCATCTCACTCCTAGATTCCTAGTTTCTTTCTGGACACATTTACCTTTTTCTTTTTTCCAGTCTAAATTCATTACTTCTCACAGACTTACTTTCTTCCAGTCAGTGAAAAAGAAGAAGACCCCAATGAGATGTGCTGACAAAGAGGCTGCAGCAACGGGCTCAAGCATAGCAAGGATTGTGAGGATGGCACAGGACTGGACAGTACTTCACTCTGTTGCATTAGGGTTGCTATGAGTTGGAATGGATTCAACAGCAACAAACATGTAAAATTAAGCAAAGATTTGGATTGATTGATGATCTCATCAAATTAAATGTTTGCTTTAGTGTGATAAAATAATAATATTTTAATACTTTCCATTTATTGACTGGCAACTCCTTACATTCTTATTTCCTAATTAAATGATCTATTCATATGGTAGAAATTATTCTTCACATTTTTCAGATGAGAAAATCTGAGCCTATAGTAACTGGAAAACTTTCCCAAGGTTACTCAAAAGAGGAGTTGACCCTCCCTCACGAGCATCCTGTTTCTTTGGATTCTATTACTGCCATGATGTTTCATTCATTAGCAGTCAGAACACTTGATTCCTTGCACTGATTTTATCATTTAGTAGCCCTGTACATTTGAATAAGTTATTAACCCTCTCTGAGCTTCAGTTTCTTTATCTGCACAAAAGGAAATGAAGATAACAACACTATGATTGAGACTAAGTTCCACAGTCCTCTGGAACTCATGTGAAAACCAGGCACCCCAGGAGGGGGGTCTTGGGAAGGATCTTTTTCTTCTGGTTTCAGTATTTGAAGGATAACAAGATTCAGTATCATGTACAACTCTGTAATCATGTACAGTAATAAATTCTCTAGCTAGTTTGCATGTACACATGCATTTTGCAAGGCATGGGGTATACAGAGGGAAATCATTAATCCTGGGGACAGAGCTAGGATCACCTGAGTCAGTCTGGAAGTAAAGGAGGCTGCGTGGAGTGAGAAGTATTGAATTTATACTTGAAAACTGAGGAGGAGGTGGTGATATTCAGGAAAAAAATTGTGGATCTGGAGTGGAGTGAAGAAGAGCTTTCTAGTCAGGGGGATCAATTTGTGCAAAGGTGCAAAATTGATAAGGAAAATGGCACTCAGGGCGATTACAAGCTGTTAGGCTTTGTTGGAGTCAATTTGTTCCCCCTACCTGGAAAGTCCTTTCTCACCTCACTCCCAGATTCCCAGTCTCTTCCTGGACACACTTACCCTCTTCTTTTTTCCAGTCTAAATTCAATATTTCTCACAGACTTGCTTTCTTCCAAACATTCAGGTGATCCTAAGCCTGTACCAGGAGTAATGACTACTCTTTGTATACTTATACTTTCAAAATGCAAGTAGATTGTAGAACTGGTGGCAGACTGGCTGAGCTTACCATGCAAGGCTCTTCTGCTGAGAATGGAAATCTATAGTTTACTCTGTAGGCCATGAAAAGTATTCATGAATTAAACAAGAAAGAAAGTCTAAATTCCTTGACCATGGAAATGGAAGTCTACATTCTTGTAAGAATGTGGATAGAAAGAAATAAAGAAAGGGACAATAAAGAAATAAAGACTAAAGGATTAATAAAGAGTAAAGAAAGGGACAAAAGTGGCAACATTCATATGCAAGTATTGCTAGGAGTTAGAAGAAGAAAATGGAAAAGAGGATATAGTTCTTTATCATAGTTAGGGACTAAAGGACATGGCTCAGTGCATGATTGGGTGTGCAAAAGTGAAGACTGTTAGAACATTGCTTGTTCTTGCTTTATTTCCTTGGTTCAAAGGCTTAGAATTAATTAGCCTTTCATTTAGAAGTTTGGTACAAAGTAAAGGTAAGGGAATATTCTGGTCTCAGATGAGATACTTTATTTTCTTCTGAAGCACACTACGTTTTTCTTACATCTTTCTTGCTAACTTTAAAGGAAGGAATAAGGGAGACTGGACTATCTCCATTGCAGGTGATACAAAGGGAATAAGTTTAGGAGATTGGGCAAAATACAATGAAAACCAGCTCTGATTAAGACCTCAGGGACAATTCCTTGGAAGCATTATCACTTTCATTTTCTTCTGGGCTCACAGTAACAAAATCAATGCATGTGTTATTTACAGCTGACATTGTCAAGAGACAGAGATAAGAGATTTCCAATGCTTATAGGGGGAGAAAATAGGGACACAGAGAGGCTAAATTGATTTCCTTGAACCCTGTTGCCCCTCAGTGATACTTTATCTATACGGTTTAATGTTAATTCCATGAAACAGGGCAATCTACTTTGATATGGTGCACCTCCCCAGCACCTTCTTCAGAGCACCCACCACCTCCTTGTTCCTCAGAGTGTAGATAAGGGGATTCAGCATAGGAGTAAGGATGGTGTCAAATATAAAGAGAGCCTGGTTCAGGATAGGGGTATGAGAGGATCCAGGCCTCATGTATATCAGCATGGCTGGACCATAGTAAAAAGTGACCACAGTCAAATGAGAAGAACAAGTGGCCAGAGCTTTGTTCCTCCCCTCAGGTGAGTTCATTCGTAGGACCACAAGGAAAATGAGGGTGTAGGAGGTCAAAATGAGACTCACGGGGAGAAGAACGACAACAATGCTGGTCACTACCACACCTCTCTCATAGACAGAGATGTCCTCACAGGACAGCTTCAAGATGGCCTTGACCTCACAGAAGAAGTGGTGGAGCTCCCGGGGCCCACAGAGGGGAAAGTGCATGGAGTAGGCTGTGTGGACCAAAGATGCTAGAGCCCCTCCTACCCAGGATCCAATCGCCATCTGCTGGGAGACCTGGTAGTTTATAATGATTGGGTATTTCAGAGGGTGACAGATGGCCACAAAGCGATCATAAGCCATGAGGGTCAGGAGGAGGCACTCAGCAATACCCAGAGTCAAGGTGAAGAAGATCTGGGTCCCACAGCCAATCAGGGAGATGTTCCTCTTTCCAGAGAAAAAGTTGACTGCCATTTTGGGGACTGTACTAGAGATAAAAGCCAGGTCAATTATGGAGAGTTGGCTAAGCAAAAAATACATGGAGGTGTGGAGGCAGGGATCTACCCAGATAAGGAGGATCAGGGTGGTATTTCCTGCAATGGCGATTGTGTAAATCAGGAGGATAATGAAGACAAGAATGCTGATATGTCTTATCCCAGGGAAAAGGCCCAGAAGAATGAAGTCTGTTTTCAACGTCTCATTTGCTGTCTCCATGGTTTTTCCTTATTAGATTCACCTGAAAAATATTGGAAACTTTCAAAATACATGTATATATACAGGAGACAGGGGAATTAATCTGGTTCATAAAGTATAGTAACTGATTCCAGCCAGGAAAGATGTTTTTTTTTTAGGAAACTGAGAATATAATTCTCTCTGCTTCATAAAGATGTTGAAATCACAAAATGGAAAGTAATAATTAGTGCATAAGAAATGCCACCACTAGTCAGTCACTTTGTCATACTGTGGTGGCTTGCATGTTGCTATGAAGCTGGAAGTTATGCCACTGGTATTTCAAATACCATCAGGGTCACTCTAGACTAAGATAGACTATGAAGTAAGTCTTGCCAATCTACTTCCTGAAATTAGCCAGTGAAAACCTTACAGATCACAGCAGAGTATTGTCTAATATAGGGCTGGAGGATGAGCCCAAACATATTGATGATCATGAAGATGGTACAGGACTGTTATTCTGTTATTCATAAGGTCATTGTGAGTTGGAGCCAACTTGAAGGCAACTAATAACAACAACATAGAAAATGTCACATTAGCTTTTCCTATAACAAATTCTCTTTGTGTCTTCACTTTTTCTACTCCTTATGTAATTCTACTATTGATAATACAGAGAATTCTTAGTATTCGTGTACTTTTCTACTATTCATGATTGTATTCAAAGAAATATTAGCATAGCACAAGGAACTCTTTAATACAACAGCTTTGACACAACTGCTTTCCACAATTCAGATAAAACATGAACTAAGTATGTCTCCTGAAAAACATCAATTATAATTTATGGACCATCAATATCAGGTATTTAACTTGATGTTGAAATTCCCTCAGGGCAGGACCATTATATGCTCTGATACACTCTAGGGCCTCAATAACATTTGCAGAATGAGGTCTGTTAGTTTTCCTATAACAAATTGTGTTCAGAAATTCAACAAGAAAGAAAGTCTAAATTCTGTATTTTCAAGAAAAAGGATAATAATGAACACATTTTTAAAAGTTGACATTTATATTCACAGCATTTCAGCTAACTTAGGTGGAATTTTATTTCATCTATATATAAAGAAACAAGGAACTTCCTTAAACTATTTTATGGCTTCCACCTTGTTGTCTTTTGCCTTTCTCCCCTGCCAGCCAGATTCACGAGAGAAAGGAATGACTAAACATCTAAGGGAAGTACTTTCTATCAGTTTCAGGAGTGTTTCATGCAAGTGAAATTTTTCATTGACCCCAAGAAAGGACCATGAACACCAAAAGTATCTGCTCTGAGGTTACCCGAATCACTCAGTCTTACCAGGTTGCCTTATTCTGCTAATAACTAGCACTTACCATACTGTCTCAATCTGCTAATTGTTTTCTGACTTTACTGTTGTTCTTAAACTTAAGTGTGTACCAGAGCCACATTGGATTCTTGTTAAAAGTGCAAACTTCAAGCTCTGTGCTTTGAGATGAGTACAAGTAGGGTGGACTCCAGAAAAAAATGCATTTTTAAGAAGAGTCCAAGTGAATTGGATGCTGGTGACTTGGGCCATTCTGTGAGAGGGCCAGGGCCAACTTTGGCCCAAGATATAGGGCTTTCTAGTCAGTAGTGACATCTATGGGTTCCTAGCCACATAGACAAATGCATTAATAATCATCTTCTATAATTTCTCCTAAGTGAATAACTAACTGTACTGAATGGCTTTTTTTTAAAAAAAACTTTTTGTTGTGATTTAGTTGAAAATTTACAGAGAATGTTGGTTTTCCATTCAACAATTAATCCGCATTTCATTTTGTGAATGATTGCAAGCTCCACAATGTAACAGCACTCTTCCCACTTCTTCCATGTGTTTACCATATCCATTAGTCCTTTTTCTCTATTCCATCCTACCTTTGGAGTTTTATTCCTGGGCATATTCTGCCCTTTGATTTCAAATGTTTGATTATTCAAATGGTTGATTATATTTTAAGAAATGCATATGCCCCAGTGTTGTTGTTCACCTTCTAGGCCTGTCTATCCTTTGGCTGAAAATTGAGCCTTGGGGGTGAGTTCAATCTGATCGGTACCTCTTGACACCTACAGAACTCTGAGCCTAGTGGCCACAGTCAGTAGCGGAATAATTACTGTTGTTCTAACTGTAATTATTATTCAAATTGATCAGCTGAAAGCTCTCTATGAAAGAATGATAGTATACATCCTGAAATATATACATTTCATGGATGATCAGGTGATAAAATGCTCTGTTTCAAATTGAGAATCTCACTCTCAATGGAAATTGTTCCTCAGAGTTGAATAAATTTAGCCACTGAATGAACTGAGTGCTATCTTGCTTCAGTGAGTACTCTTAATAAACCATGGGACTGGAAAAACCAATCATTAATTTCACATGGAAAGGAAAGACACTTGAGATAAGCAAAGAATTACTGAAGAAGAAACACAAAGTAAGAAGTATCACACTTCCAGATCTTGAAACCTACTATACAGCCATGGTAGTGAAAACAGTGTGGTATGGTTGGGAAGATGGCGTCTTACCTGTAGCCCACATGTTAGTACCCTCTGGCATTTTAGTGGCTGAAAAACTAGATGGAGCAATTTGAAGTGGGGATTCTGGCACTCTGAATAGCTCATTAAGTCAGATTATGCCAAACTCAGGGGAGCAGGATTAAGGAGGGAGAGGCAGTGCAGTTAGACAGAAAGAATAAAAATAGGTGAACCTGCCCTGTGGAGCACCAACTGGCCAGAGAGTTGGGGCGTCAGAGGGCTCCCTAGGGCAATGGAGAGAATGTACTAGAGGACGTGTGACCACTCCACAGATCAACCTTCAGCATCCTCTTTAATCAGTAAACTTGGGACCACTGGGAGGGAGCAGAGACCCCTCTGGCTCCAGGTGTTGCTGAATTGGGAGCAGAAAGGAAAGAATGCTGCAAGTGGGACAAACTCATGGCA
>NW_006922259.1:1127993-1129926 GCF_000298275.1 Orycteropus afer afer | reverse complement strand
AGGAGTGGCTGATGGGTTTGAACCGCCAGCCTTCTGGTTAGCATTCAAGTGCCTTAGTCACTACACTACAAGAGCTTAAGGAAATCCCAAACAGAATCAAGGAGAACACAGACAGTGCCCCATTAGAACTCAGGAAAATCATTCAAGAACAAAATAACCAGACTAAAACACAATCAGAACTCATACAAAAACAGCAGTTAGAAATCCAGAAGATGAATACCAAAATTACAGAATTACACAACACAGTGGAAACACAAAAGAATAGCCTAAAACTAGAATAGGCTGAAGAATGCATTTCCCAACTAGAAGATAAATCTCTTGACACCAGCCTGTATGAAGAAAAATAAAAGGTTTTTCAGAAAAAACAAAGATTTAAGAGAAATGAAGAAAACCTATAAATTATATGGGAGACATGAAAAGAAATAACACATACCTCATTGGAATTCTAGAACAAGAAGAGGTGAAAAAACCACTGAGAAAATTGTAGACTTATTAACAGAAAACTTCCCCCATATCTTGAAGGAAGAAAAGATATTTGTCCAAGTAGCTCAAAGAACTCCATACAGGACAGATCCCAAGAGAAAAACACGAAGTCATATCATAAACAAACTCTCCAAAACCAAAAACAAAGAAAGAATCTTGTGAGTTGCCTGGGACAAAAGAAATATTATAATAACCAAACAGGCTGAGTTCTGATTACTCAGCAGAAACCATGCAGGCAAGAAGGCAATGGAATGGCACATATAAAACACTGAAGGAAAAGAACTCCCAGTCAAGAATCCTATATCCAGCCAAATTGTTCATCATATATGAGGGTGAAATCAAGACATTCTCAGAAAAACATAATTAAGGAATTTTGTGAAAACCAGACCAACTCTACAAGAAATGCTTAAGGAAGTCCTTTAAGAAAGAACCCACGGGGGAGGGGCAATTCAAAATGGAGTCTCTTCAGTAAGCACTATGCTATTTCCCTCTAGCATCTAAGTGCTTGAAAAACTAGGTACAGCAGTTTGAATTAAGGATTTTGGTGCTCTAAACAACTCACTTAATCAGAGTGCACCAAACACAGAAGAGCGGAATTAAAGGAAAGGCACAGGAAGATTATTTAAGAAAGAGCTACCTGGTGGAGGACAGACAGGCAGCTGAGAGAGGCCATTGAAAACTTCCCTGGGGCAGTCACTGACTGGTGGGTGAGGGCGGCCACCTGAGATCCTCACGAGCCAAGAAAAAAGACACCCTATATTAGCATATCAGTGTCTACTCCAACATCCCAGAAAACAGCCCCAAGGATTTGCCTCCAGTGCATGATTTTAGTGGTAATTTGGGTCAACTAAGTTCAAACAGGAATGTGCAGTGCCACGAAGACTCAGGCAGAGAGCTTACTGTTGCGCCAGGAGGGCATGCCCGCTCCCCTCTCAGTGGGTCCCTGAGTGGGCTTGGGTCAGCCTGGGAGACATTGTGCTTATCTTTGTCACTGGTATTGGAACCACAGTTTACTGGTGGGTACTTCCCCAACTCCAACACAGCTGAAATCGTGCACATCTTTGGCGCTGCAGGTGGGCGGTATCACAGAAAAACTCCAGAGCCATTAGTGGCCTGGCGGGATTGTGTCAGCACTGTGGGCAAATGGGGTGGGGAGAGAGAGAGAAAGCCGCAGCTGAGTGTGGTCCCAGGAATTTGCCTTGGGTCAGCTTTTTGGTGCAGCGGGGACTTGGAGGCAGGGTCTTTGAATGTGCCTGAGCCTAGTGGAAACTGGCAACTCCCTAACAACAGGAATCTTTCCTGAGATTGAGCCATGATCTTGTGAATAGCTGCATCATCGGTGATAGCCTGCGCAAAGCCCTAGAAACTGACCCTAGCAACACCAAGCTTTCCTTCTTCTGCTCCCACTTTCTCCACCAATAACTTCACTCATTCAATAGAAGAAACCAGA
>NW_006922259.1:1118034-1119042 GCF_000298275.1 Orycteropus afer afer | reverse complement strand
CTTCCTTCCGAGGAGTGGCTGGTGGGTTTGAACCGCCAGCCTTCTGGTTAGCAGTCAAGTGCCTTAGCCACTATGCTACCAGAGCTCCCATAGCAATAAATATATACATCAAAAAAGAGGAAAGAAACAAAATCAATACTCTAACTCAAAAACTCCAACACTTAGAAAAAGAACAACAAAAGAATCCTACAGTATCTAGAAGTGAGGAAATAAGGAAGATCAGTGCAGAAATAAATGAAACAGAAAACAAACAAACAACAAAACAAGGAAATCAACAAAAAAAAATAGCTAGTTCTTTGAAAAGATTAATGAAATTGACAAACCATTGGCAAATCTAACAAAAGAGAAGAGAAGATGCAAGTTACAAGAATAGTAAACAAACAAACAAAATAAGAATAGTAAACGAAAAGGGTATCATCAGAACAGAACCAACTGAAATAAAAAAAGATACTGACAGAATATTATGAAAAAGTGTACTCGAACAGATTTGAGAACCAAGAAGAGATGGACGAGTTTTTGGAATCACAAGGCTTACCTAAACTATCCCACTCAGAGATAGAATACTTGAACAGACTCATAACAAAAGAAGAAATTGAATAGGTCATAAAAAAACTTCCCACAAGGAAAAGTCCTGGCACTGATGGCTTCACAAGAGAATTTTACTAAATATTCAGGGAAGAGTTGATACCTATAATACTCAAGCTATTCTAGAACACAGAAAAAGACAGAACCTTCCCAAACTCATTTTATGAAGCAAGCATAACATTAATACCAAAACAGGGCAAGATACCACTAACAAGGAAAACTACAGACAAATAGCCCTCATAAACATAGATGCAAAAATCTTCAACAAAACCCTAGCCAACAGAATTCAACAACATATTAAAAAAACTAATACACTCTGATCAAGTGGGATTCATACCAGGTATGCAAGAATGGTTCAATATTAGAAAACAATCAATATAATCCACCACATAAACAAAACAAAAGAAAATAACCATATGCTTA
>NW_006922259.1:1115128-1115989 GCF_000298275.1 Orycteropus afer afer | reverse complement strand
TCATGGATAGGTAGACTGAATATTGTGGAAATGTCAATACTACCTAAAGCAATAGTATATTTAGGTAGTATATTAGCCTCTAAGAGAATACACAGCCCTCTTAGACACAAAGACACTATTCAAAAGATAATACGAATGGCAATACATTTAATGCAATCCTGATCCAGATACCAAGAAAACTTTTTAAGGACATGTAACAACCAATTACTAACTTCCTATGGAAAGGATAGAGACCTTGGATAAGCAGAGCACTAGTGAAGAAGAACAAAGTGGGAGGTCTCACACTCCCGGATCTCAAAACCTGCTATACAGCCACAGTAGTCAAAACGGTATGGTATTGGTACAATGATAGACAGATAGACCAATGGAACAGAATTGAAAACCAGAAATAGACTCATCCATCTATGGACAGCTGATCCTTGACAAAAGTCCAAAACCCATTAAATGGGGAAGAGATAGCCTCTTTAAAAAATGGTGCTGGCAAAATTGGATATCCACTTGCAGAAAAATAAAACAAGCCCCATACCTCACCCCATACACAAAAACAAACTCATGTTGGATCAAAGACTTAAATGTAAAACCCAAAACTATAAAATTCATCAAAGGGCATATGTGAAAAGCCAATGGCCAACATCATTATTAATGGAGAATGACTCAAAAAAACATTCCACTTATGAATGGGAACCAGACAGGGATGCCCTCTATCACCACTCCTATTCAACATTGTATTGGAAGTTCTGGCCAGAGTAATAAGGCAAGAAAGAGAATTAAAGGAATCCAAATTGTCAGAGGAAGTAAAGTTATCTCTATTTGTGAATGATATGAATGATCCTGTACATAGAAAACCCAGGAGACACAGCA
>NW_006922259.1:1111744-1112738 GCF_000298275.1 Orycteropus afer afer | reverse complement strand
AAAAAAACAAAAAATCCAATTCAAAAATGAGCAAGAGACATAAACAGACACATCACTAAAGATGATATGCTGGTGGCCAAACACATGAATTGCTCACGATCTTTAGTCATTAGAGAGATGCAGATCAAAACAATGTTGAGATATCATCTCATCCCAGCAATAATAGCAAAGTTCAGCAGGACAGAAAATAGCAAATGCTGGTGAGGTTGCAGAGAGATTGGAACTCTTATACACTGCTGGGGGATTGTAAAATGATACAACCATTGTGGCAAATGGTATGGTGTTTCCTTAAAAAACTAAAAATGGAAATACCATTTGACACAGCAATTTCACTACAAGGAATGCCTGCTAAAGAGATGAGAGGCAGGACATGAACAGACTTGTGCATACCTATGTTCACCACAGCACAATTAACTATAGCAAAGAGATGGAAACAACCTAAATGCCCATCAACAGATGAGTGGATAACTAAATTGTGGTACGTTCACACAATGGAATACCATGCTACACTGGAGAATAATGAAGGATATGCAAATAATCTCACAATGTGAATGAGCCTGGAGGACATTATGCTGAGTGAAATTAGTCAATTGCAGAAGGACAAATATCATATGAGCCCATTACTATAAAGAGACAAGGAAGTGTTTGCTTAAGGAGGGAACTCGCTTTGTAGGTTACCAGGGTGGGGAGGGAAAGGGAAGGAATAATTTCAGGCTAGGTGGGGGCCACATGCTGAGGTGGGTAAGGGGAGGGATGGTATGGAAAAAGTTTGTGACCACCATGATAACATTAAGGGAAGGGAGGACCCCAAATGTGCCCAAAAGACGTAGATGACAGAGGCTAATACCAGTATATCCATGATACTGCATTACCATTAACCCCAAACACCAGTCTACAGACAAACACATAAACATCTGAGAAGATCAGATGGGGGTCAGTGAACAGGATTATACTCTAGACCAAGGGTAGATTCAGCTGAGGCTAATGTTGCAGA
>NW_006922259.1:1107660-1109274 GCF_000298275.1 Orycteropus afer afer | reverse complement strand
AAAAAACAGTGATATATATCATCCCAGAAATAATAACAAAGTTCAACAAGACAGAAAATAAAAAAATGCTGGTGAGGATGCAGGGAGATTGGAACTCCCATACGCTGCTGGTGGGACTGTAAAATGGTACAACCATTGTGGAAAATGGTATGGTGTTTCCTAAAAAAACCTGAAAATAGAAATACCATTTGATCAAGCATTTCCATTACTAGGAACATGCCCTAAAGAGGTGAGAGACAGTACATTAATAGACATATGCATACCCATGTTCATTGCAGCACAATACACTTAGCAAAGAGATGGAAACAATGTAAATGGCCATCAGCAGATGCATGGATAACCAAACTGTGGTACATTCACAAAATGGGATACTATGCAACATTAAAGAATAATGAAGAATATACAAATCATCTCACAACGTGGATGAACTTGGAGGACATTATGCTGAGTGAAGTAAATCAATCACAGAAGCACAAATGTTATATAAGTTCATTATTGTAAAAAGTCAAGGAAAGGTTTACTCAGAGAAGGAAATTCACTTTGTTGATTACTGGGGATGGGAAGGAAGTGGAAGGAAAATTTTGGACTAGTTGGGGGTCACATGTTGATTTGGGTGAAGGGAGGGGTGATATGGAAAGAGTCTGTAACCAGCATAGTGATGCTGGGGAAAGGAAAGACACAGAAATGTGCACAAATATAGCTATATCTTTATATAGACAACAGAGGCAAATATTATTACATGCAAAATACTGCATTACCACTGGCACCAAACACCAGGCTACAGGTAAATGAACAGACAGGTAAAATCAGGTGGGGGTAGGTGAACATGAACTCAGACCAAGGATAGATTTGGCTGAAGATAATCTTGCATATGTACATGTGCTACAAAACTATCCACCTGCATTACTGAAGCAACAGAAGACAGGGTTGGAGTAGCTTCTCGAAACAACCAAACACCTTGAGAGAAAGAATCACCAGGCCTGTGGGCTTGGAACCCTAGTCTTAGGGGACATCATGCTCAGTTGGAACAACATAGCACATAAAATCTTGTTCTACATCCTGTTTTATTAAGTAATGACTGGGGTCTTAAAAACTTTTGAGCAGCCATCTAAGATGTTTGGGTACAAATTTACAAAGCAAATCTGTTTTATAGTCAACAGTTCATGCACAGTTGATTTCATGGTCCCAATTACTATCCCCAACCATAAAAAAACTCTCCTCTCCTCTCCTCCCTGTAATTACCCCTCCCTCTATCCTTCTTATCTATGCATTCCTGTCTGTCCTGTTTTCCCTCTGTGTGATAAGCATCTTGTCTGGAGCAAATAAGAGTGAAGAAAATCAAAGTCATTTGGAACAATTAGTCCAAAGATAAAATTGACAGTGAGGTCCTCAGCCTTCACAATCCTGAGACCAGAAGAAGTAGATGGTGCCTGGCTACCAATGCCAACTACTCAGAAAGATATAAAAAACTGGAGATCCTGGATAGAGTGGGAGGAAAAGTGTGGAACAAAATTCAAAAATACAAAAATGACCAGAATTACTGGTCAGATAGACACTGCAGGAACCCCTGAGACTATGGTCTCAGGTTACCTTTTGGTCCTAGAAATGGACTCC
>NW_006922259.1:1105428-1107244 GCF_000298275.1 Orycteropus afer afer | reverse complement strand
GTGACTTGATGTCAATTAATTGTCCCACAATTCCAAACTTTCCAAACAATAATTCCTTAGGTTCATGGTATGAATTTTATTATCTCCTGTTATGAATCAGGTGCCCTGATGATGCAGTGGTTAAAGTGCTTGGCTGCTAACCAAAAGGTGAGCAGTTTAAACCTACCAGTCAGCCCATAGCAGAAAGATGAGACTTTCTGCTTCCATAAAGATATACGGCATTGGGCACACTATGGGAGCAGTTCTGTTCTAAAGGGTGGCTTTGAGTTGGAATCGACTCAATGGCAGTAGGTTTGGTACTTTTGGTTTGTTATGAATCTACCTACTTAAGCCAACTATGGTGTGCATGTGTGTGTTTTAACATTATAGAAGTAGGAACTGAAGCCACCTACAATGCTGAACTTTTAGCCAAACAATAGGCAAGCCTATAAAGTGAGCAGTAACACCAGGGAGGAATATACTTCTCAGTGCAATCAGTTACATGAAACCAAAAGCGTACCATTTCCCTACGAACAAAGCTCAGAGGGTAGGAAGGGACAGGATAAAATGAACTGAAATGGGAAATCCAGTCCAGAAGGGTTACGATCAGAAGTGGGAAGAATGCTGTTACACTGAGGGGATTGCAATCAATGTCATGAAAAAATGTGTATGAATTTTTGGATGGAAAATTAATTTGCTCTATAACGTTTCACCCAAATTACAATTTAAAATAATTATAGAAACAATCAAAGATATTTTGAAGTGAGAAGTATTATCTCTTTTCTGTATAACCTTACTACTTTGTTTTGTGACTTAACTAGTTTTCAGGCCAAATTCTACAAAACATACAGGCAGTTATTAACTAAACATAATTGAGCTCAACCAAAATAGTTCATTTAATCTTGTGTGGACTTAAGGAGGTTTTAGCTCTCTGTCCTTACAGGTGCTCTGACAACTTTCTGCTTAAAAGATTCATTTCCGGTAATCTCTGGATGTGAGAGGCAAGTTTTTGCCACCTAGAATGTCAGTGTCAGGCAAAAAGAATCCAAAGTTTAAGATTGGATATGGTATGACTGGGTGTTTCGTGCAGATCCTTGTACCTAAAGGATTCATATACCTATGTAGGTGTTATGCATAGGTGTAGAATGTCTCTAAAATATTTTGAGCTGACTCACATATTAGAGATACATTTAATTTCACTTGTAAGAGTACATTTTCTACTATTCATGTTAAATAGCAAACCACTGCTTTCACTAATAGAATTTTATTCAGGCATTCATTACTACAATTAGTAGACTGTCAACTGCTTCTCGAGCAAACTAGTTAAGCACCATTGAACAGATCCTAAGGTTTCATCTAGTTAAACATAAATAAAACAATTATTTTATCCTAAAATAATTCTGTACCCACCTAATTGATTAAGTTTCAGATGATAACCTTAACTTTTTTTCCTATTTCTTCTAAATTTACCAATATTTTGGGATTCTGAGACTTAGTTTCCATATACTGTTCTTTTGTTTTGTTTTAATCAATCATATGAATTGGCTGATAGAGCAAATTGAATTTAACATGTCATATCTTAATTCTGATACCTGGAGGACAGACTCTTAAGGACTATTTATCTATCATCGCACCTTTTTGGATTCTAAACTTTTAGGAAGTGTCTCTATGAGGGTTTGAAATCCCAGTGTTATTTCTCAGTGAGATATCTTGGGTGGGGCATGGATATTTACAAATGACTAACTGGTTACAGGGAGCTGTGGTAGCATAGTGGCTAAGACACTTGCCTGCTAACCAGACGGCTGGCGGTTCAAACCCACCAGCCACTCCTCGGAAG
>NW_006922259.1:1103306-1105328 GCF_000298275.1 Orycteropus afer afer | reverse complement strand
AGGGAAAATGAGCATTTAACAGAAGAGCTCTAGTAACTGAATAGTTTTCTTTTCTATTGCATCTTGTAGTTTACATACGTTATCTGGTTGAATCAGCCACACAACGTCTGGGATATATGAAACAAATATTTTCCCTCTGTAATATCTTCCTCTCAAACTACAATTCCCTATGTATATAGGATGGTAAGATTACAGTGATCCTCATTCTTGATTTTAAGTAAACGTTTTCTATAGTTAAAAAAGAACTTAAGCCATAAGGAAAACTTAAAAGAACTTGTATTATTCAGACAGATGAAGAGGATGCCAAGGGAAAATTTAGGGAAGAGTAAGTTTAAAATGAAAGGACCATTTCTGAAGAGGTAATTTTGTGTTATAACATATGATGGAGGTAGGTAACTGAAGAATGTTAAATGGCACTCCAGGGTGGGATATGGTATGGGGAGGAGATAAGCATTTATGTTCTTTGAATGCATCACAGCAGAAGACTTGTGTGAGCTGGCAGGCAAATTAAAAGGGCAAAGGCATGGTCATCCAGTGCCAATGAACAGAGTGTTTATAGGCTATATTCTTCCAAAAAGCAAAGAAAAAACAAGAATCTAAAGAACAAAAACCCTCCAGGATAAAAGAAATGTTGATGTAAGAAATGCACATAAGACATTGAGAAGACATTTCAGAAAAGAGCAAAGCAAGACATAGACAACAACAAGAAGAACTGACAAGGAAACAGGACTAAAAATTTGAAATGTGTTTTGCTTGGGAGACTGACATGTAATTAATTGATCATGGAACCTTTTCTTTAGATGATAGAAAAGTATGTAGACATGTGCTTTTCAAGTTATTGCTTTTTATAATGAACTCATTTAGAATTCTGCCTCTGAGGGATGTGTGTGTTACACATGGGTGTGCACTTGTATTTCTGAGCATTCATTTACTTATGTATAGCTTAGATGGCTTTCAAGTCTCTTTTAAATACATTGATTCCTTTAAATATTTGTAAATCTGGACAAGCAAATTTATCATCACCAGATGTAGCACTTTGTTTCCTGTAGTTTCAGGAGACACATCATTGATCTCCATAGAAGAAGAATAGGAATGGTCTGCTTCTATGAGAGGTAAATTGAAGGCTCAACTATTATATAGCCCTCTGTAGAACAACTCGATCCTTTCATGGCCAATGTATATAGGAAAACTATTTGGCTCTATGGTTTTGTAGATGAAACATCCAAAAAAAAAAGAAAAGAAAAGAAAAACGAAACTCATTGCCATCAAGAAGTGGATTCTGACTCATAGCGACCCCTTTGGTTTCCCAAGGTGGTAAATCTTTATGAAAGTAGAGATTACACAGTCTTGCTTCCATGGAGTGGCTAGTGGTGAACCACCAACCTTCTGGTTAGCAGTCAAATACCTTAGGCACTACATCACCAGAGCTCCTTAGATGAAACATACTAAAAAAAGAAAAGAAAAGAAAAGAAACAAACTCACTGCCATCAAGCTGATTCTGACTGGTAGAAACCCCTACTGGGTTTTCAAGGGTGTAAATATTTAAGGAAGCAAATGGCCTCATATTTTTTCCATGGAGTGGCTGGTGGGTTCAAATCACTGACCTTTTGATTAACAACCAAATGCCTTAACCACTACACCACCAGAGCCCCTTAAAATATACTCAGCTAAGGCTAAATAAGAAACCAGAAAGTTCAAATCTTAATATGAATTTTCAAGTAGCATTCCTATAAATTTCTCATTTTTGTCCAGTCTCACCTGAAATTTCAGCGTCTCTTCATGACGTTGTAGCTCTGTTCACTGGTAGCTCAAGACTTGGTAGCATTTTGATGTCTAGTTTGGTTTTCATGAGTATCATTTACATGACTTCTTCCTGAGCATAATCATCATATTTAACCCACAGGGGTTAAATATAATAAGTTAGATCACACAGAGAACTCACCAAAATCCTACCAGTGTCTGATAAAGGACTCAGCTTGTTAGCAGAAAGGTCTATAAAAGAACCAATTGGAAGTTTAATTA
>NW_006922259.1:1101701-1102966 GCF_000298275.1 Orycteropus afer afer | reverse complement strand
CTGTACATAGGAATTATCTGATTTCATTGGTCCTTGATGGTATGGCTTCAGTGTCAAGATTTTAACCACTCTCTCTATCCTGGTTCTAAGGTATAAGTGATGTTGGAAAAGACTGTGGTTCCCCTCCCCTGAAACAGAGGATTTAATCTGTTGCTATCAGTATATAGGCAGTGTGAAAAGAAATACACATGTCCCCGGTTATATTTCCTTCATGTTTGAGGAGACATGGGTACAGATAGAGGCTTTGCAGAAAGACTTTGCCCACACAGGTGCCCAATAATGATTGTTAACTTGGTTTCCCCATTGGTTCAGGGCTTGTAAAAATATTATGTTTCAACCTGGTTATTGGGTAGTCCTAATCACTTTTGGGGACATTAGAAGCAGGTTCTAAATCCCTAGATGCTCCAGAAACAGTCTCAAATCCCAGTGGCATTAGCTCAGTCTTTTGAAGTTTTCTTTGCTATGGTTCTCCAGCCTATGTGTTAGATATAAGACTAAGAGAGCCTATATATAGGAAGATGCCATCTGGGGCCAATGAAGTGTTGTTAAAAGCAAATTTTCAAAAAAAAAAAAAAAAAATGACGAGTTTCATGCAGATATAAAAATGAGCCTGTGCTAAAAGAAAAAAAAAAGTTGTTTATAGAAATGCAAATTAAATTCCATTCTTTCAGTAGATGTTCACTTTATTTCCCTCCTCCACTGTGAAAGAAATTGGTTTGCCTCCATTTGCTTATTAATATTCCTGATCAAGTTCTCTTTCTCAATTTCTCCTTTACACTGATTTGACACTAACCTTATTGGGAGGGAAATAAACTGAACATCTACTGAAGAGGATGGAATTTAATTTGCATGTCTATAAACAAACATTTTTTTTTTTTTTTTGCATTGCTATCAGTTATCTACAATTTACAGAAATCCCATAGAATCAGAATTAGATGACCCAGAGAAATGTCCTCTAGTCTAGATAGTGTACAAATTTTTCTTTATACTCTTTTCTGGAAGAACATACAAGAGAAATGAACTGTTTCTAAAAAGAATCAGAGAATTTATGTGGAAAACCATCTGGGTTTGTACTGGAGCATGGATGGCCTTTGACTGTGACTTCAGTATCAATGTGTCATGTTTTCATATATGTTGGTAATATCTATTCATAATGATCATTATTTTAAATCTCTTTTCTTGCTTGAATAACTTCTACTGTATTTAAAATGAAAATTTTCTCTCCCTTTTTAATAACTTCTGTTTTTGTTGTTGTTGTTGTTGTT
>NW_006922259.1:1097233-1099331 GCF_000298275.1 Orycteropus afer afer | reverse complement strand
AGAACAATTTGGTTTCTCATTCAATAACTCATATGCATTTTGTTTTGTGACATTGATTACAATCCCCACAATATAATAATACTCTTCCTACTTCCTTCCTGTGTTTATTATTTCTATTCATCCTTCTTTCCTATCCCTTTCAGCCTTCTGAGCTTTAACCCTTTGATCTCCTGTAGCTGATTGTTCAAAGGGATGCATACCTTCTTGGTGTTATTTTTCACTTCATAGGCCTATCTATTTAGCTGAAAACTGAGCCAGGAAGGTGTGTTCACTTCCAGGCTTGAACGGTGTCTAAAAACTATAGTCTCAGGGGTTTCACTGGTCTCTATCAAACCAGTAAATTTGGTATTTCTTATTTTGAATTTTGTTCCACATTTTTCTCCCACTCTATCTGGGACCTCCTATGGTGATCCCTTTCAGAGCAATCCACAGAAGTAGCCAGGCACAATCTAGTTCTTGTGGTCTCAGAGTTGTGGAAGCAGGGGTGTTTGTGGTCCATTGGTCCTTTGGATCAAATGCTTTATTGCATATTTGATTTTTGTCACACTTCTTTGTTCCAGGTGGGAAAAGACCAGTAGTTGAAACAAGGTTTTAAGAACCCAGTCATTACTCACAAAAGTAGGATGTAGAACATTGTTTTTGTGGATTATATTAAGTGAATTTACCTTGATCGTTCCTGAGACTATAGTCCTGAGCTGCAACAACACCATAACATTAAAGTATTTGGTTATGGCTAAGAAGTTTTCATAACTTTTCCCCCGCTATGCTCTCCTGTATTCATGGATATATTTGAAGCACATTTAAATACATATTTGGAAATATCCTTTGTCAAACCTATTCATCAGTGTAGTCCCATTCACCTTCTCACATCTGTTCAGCTCGAGTGTCTTATCTATGTATCCACTCATAGATTGTTATTATCGTTATTGCAGGATTGCGTATGTACTAGTATTTATCTTTTAACTCTGTGCTCCTCCCTGTGTCTTCCACTGCCTTGATCACTTTGTGCTGTCCTTCCTGTTATTGTATATTGTCTTCCTCTTTACCCAAGTTAGTATGTGTCTGCCTTCCAGTTAGTGATATATCCTCTTTTGCTTTTCCATCTCTGGTAATCTTCAAAGAATTACTGTTTCCTGTGTAAACTTTTTCTTGGCTTTTTACAGTTGTTGTTGTGTTGTTGTTATATGCCGTTGAGTCAGCCCCAACTCATAGCGACCCCTCCTCGGGTTTCCGAGGCAGTATCACTACGGAAGTAGGATTGCCCAACCTTCCTTCCGAGGAGTGGCTGGTGGGTTTGAACCACCAGCCTTGTGGTTAGCAGTCAAGTGCCTTAGGCACTATGCTACCAGAGCTCCTAGTGGTCTTATATAATATTTTTCCTCTTGTGATTGACTAATTTCACTCAGAATAAAGTTTTCTAAGTTCATTCATATTATCAAGTGTTTTGCAGATTCATTGCTATTTTTTAATGTTGCATAGTATTCCATTGTGTGAATGTATCATAGTTGGTTTATCCATTCATACATTGGTTGGAACTTAGGTTGTTTCCATCTGTTCTAGTTACCTAGTGCTGCTCTGACAAGAATATACCACAAATGGGATGGCCTTATCAAACAGGAGTTTATTCTCTTACAGTTTGGGAGGCTAGAAATCTGAGTTCCAGGTGCCAGGCTCTAGGGTCTGTGTGAAAGCCCCTCAATCTTGGGCTTCAGATCTGCCTCTTGCTCCTGGCCCAATGAAGTTAGAGACATTTCTTCACTCAGGCAGCTACTAGCTGCTGAGGCTAACAAGCCCAAGGTTGACAAATAAAATGGCACAGTCTCAATGTTACCAAATCACACAGCAGGCCATTAATTCAAGTCCATTGTAAGTCCCAAGGTCAGCAGAGCATGGCAGGCTGCTGAGAAATGATATGGCTACATGCAGGGCCCAAGCATGCCATAAGCTAGAGACCATTCCCAAAGCTGTTTCTTATATACAGGAAGCAGACCACACACCCAAAGCAGCTACTCAGCTGCTTGTGGTAGATCTCACTATGGAGTTGTTTGTCAGTCTCACCATGGGAATAACTACCACCAGCTGCCTAGCCACTCAACCA
>NW_006922259.1:1093882-1094948 GCF_000298275.1 Orycteropus afer afer | reverse complement strand
GAACCTGGACAATATGAAGAATGCAGCATCAGAACTGGAGAAAGATTCATTAATAACTGTGATATACAAATGTCACAACCTTGCTTGCTGGAACTGAAGATGATTTGAAGCACTTAGTGATGAATATCAAAGACTACAGTCTTCACTACAGATTACACCTAACATAAAGAAAACAAAAAAAATCACCAAAACTGGATCGATAAGGAACACCATGATAAACGTAGAAAAAATTTACATTGTTAGAGATTCAATTCTACTTGGATCCACAATCAGCACTCACAGAAGCAGCAGTCAAGAGATCAAATGTCATATTGCACTGGGAAAATCTGCTGTAAAAGACCTCTTTAAAGTGTTAAGGAACAAAGATGTCCCTTTGAAGACTAAGGTGTGCCTAACCCAAGCCTTGTTATCTTCAATTGTTTCATATACTTGTGAAAGCTGAACAGTGGATAAGAAAGACCCAAAAGGAATTGATGCCTTTGAATTGTGGTGTTGGTGAAGAATAATGAAAATACCATGGACTATCAGAAAAACCTACCACTCGTCTGTCACTTTGTCATACTGTGGTGGCTTGTGTGTTGCCATGAGGCTGCAGGTTATGCCACAGTAATTTCAAATACTGGCAGGATCACACATGGTGGACAGGTTTCAGCTGAGCTTCCAGACTAAGACAGACTTGGCAGAAAAAAGGCCCATCCACTTTTTAAAGAACTGGCCAGTGAAACACTTATTAATAACAGTGAAACATTGTCTGATATAGTAGTGGAAAACTTTATGAATAGCCCTGAAACATCTGATATAGTGACAGAAGATGAGCCCCTCAGGTTGGAAGGCACTCAAAATATGACTGGGGAAGAGCTGCCTCCTCAAAGTAGAGTCGACTTTAATGATGTGAATGGAGTAAAGCTTTCAGGACTTCCATTTGCTGATGTGGCACGATTCAAAATGGGATGAAACAGCTGCAAACATCCATTAATGATTGGAACATGGAATGTATGAAGTATGCATGTAGGAAAATTGGAAGTTGTGAAAAATGAAATAAAACATCTAAAGATCATTATCTTAG
>NW_006922259.1:1091928-1092976 GCF_000298275.1 Orycteropus afer afer | reverse complement strand
TATTTGTACCCATTCCAAAGAAAGGTGATCCCACAGAATGTGGACATTATTGAACAATATCATTAATATAACATGCAAGTAAAATTTTGCTGAAGATAATTCAAAAACAGTTGCAGCAATATATTGACAGGGAACTTCCAGAAATGCAAGCTGGATTCAGAAGAGGATGTGCAATGAGGGATATCATTGCTGATGTCAGAAGGATCTTAGTTGTAAACAAAGAATACTAGAAAAATGTTTACTTGTGTTTTATTGATTATGAAAAGGCAGTCAACTCTGTGGATCATAACAAACTATGGATAAAATTGAGAAGAATGGGAATTCCAGAGCACTTGATTGTGCTCATGAGGAACCTGTACATAGACCAGGAGGCTGTTGTTTGAACAGAACAAGGGGATACTTACGGTATAAAATCAGGAAGAGAGTGCATCAGGGTTGTATTTGTCAGCATAGTTTTCCATCTGTATGCTGAGGAAATAATCTAAGAAGCTGGACTATATGAAGAAGAATGTGGCATCAGGATTGTAGGAAGACTCAGTGACAACCTGCAACATGTAGATGACACAACCTTGCTTGCTGAAAGTGAGAATGACTTGAAGCACTTAATGATGGAGATTGAAAACTACAGTCTGCAGTATGGGTTGCCCCTCAATACAACCACCGTGGAAAGCAGTATAGTAATTCCTTAAAAAGCTGGAATTAGAAATACCATTTCACACAGCAATCCCATTACTAGGTATATATCCTAAAGAAGTGAGAGCCAGGACAAGAACAGATACTTGCACAGCTATGTTCATTGTGACACTATTTACAATAGCAAAAAGATGGAAACAACCTATGTGTCCATCAAAAGAAGAATGGATAAGCAAACTATGGTACATACACACAATGGAATACTATGCAACCCTAAAGAATAATGTAGAATCTGCAAAACACTGCATAACATGGATGAATTTGGAGGACATTATGCTGAGTGAAATAAGACAATCACAGAAGGACAAATATAACATAAATTCATTATTGTAAAAAGTCAAAGAAAGGTTTAAAC
>NW_006922259.1:1073867-1088248 GCF_000298275.1 Orycteropus afer afer | reverse complement strand
AAAAAAAAATTATTTCCCTTGGTATTATAATGAATCAGTAGGAAACATTTTCAAGAAAGTAATTGATTTAAACTTGGTTTTACTGAAATACCAGCAAAAATTTAAGAGTATAGGAGTTAGTTTAGAATAGTAATTCCCAAAATATGTTCTGTGGAATGTAGCTTCTTGGGATATTGTTGTTAGCTACCATCATCTAGTTGATTTCTGACTCATAATGACCCCATGTGACAGAGGTCTTTTACAGGAAATTTGCCAATGCAATACAGTATTTGATTTCTTGACTGCTTCCAAAGGCATTGATTGTGGATCCAAGTCAAATGAAATCCTTGACAATTTCAATATTTTCACCATTTATCATGATGTTGCTCATTGGTTCAGTTATGAGGATTTTTGTTTTATGTTGAGGTGTAATCCATAATGAAGTCTTTGATCTTCAGAAAGTGCTTCAAATCCTTTCCACTTTTAGCAAGTAAAGTTGTCACCTGCATATTGCAAGTTGTTAACGAATCTACCTCCAACCTTTACGCCACATTCTTCTTCATATAGTCCAGCTCTGTGGTAGTTAAGGTTGTGTGTCAAGTTGCATAGGCCATGAGTGTGAGTGGCTTGGCAGCTGGGTGTAGTTATTCCTCATGATGAGATTGGATGTAGTGTAATCATTTCCATGGTAGAATCTGCTGTGAGCAGTTAATCAGTTGAAGGGGAGGTACCTTCAGGGTGCAGCCTGCTTCTAGTATATATGGAAAGGATTCTGTACTTGGCTCACTATTCATCATCTTTAGGTCCTAGACTTGAACCAGTGGTTTGCCGTGTTGCCTGTTGATCTTAGGATTGTTCCTGGACTTGAACCAATGGCCTGCCATGTTGTCTGCTAATCTTGAGATTGTTGCCTGTACAGCCGGTGAGCCAGAAATCTGCCATTTTACCTCCAAATCTTGGATTCATCACCCTCAGCAGTCAGGAACTGCATGAAGAAGCCTCCAGCTTGCTTCAGAGAGCCAGGAAAAAGAGAGCTTAAGCCCAAGGTTGAGGGTCTCCATCCAGCCCCTGGAGCTGGCACTCTGAATTCAGAGTAGCCTAGTCTTCCTCTAGAGCTGGCACTCTGAACTTGGACTTCTAGCCTCCTAAACTGTAAGAAAATGAATTTGTTTATTAAAGCCATCCACTTCTGGTATCTGTTATAGTAGCCCTAGAGAACAAGACAAGCTCCTCAGATTATTTGCTCAGCATACAGATTGAATAAGTATGGTGAAAGGATACAACCCTGATGCACACCTTTCCTGATTTTAAACCATGTAGTATCACCTTAGTCTGTTCAAACAACTGCCTCTTGACTGCCTCACCATACACTACCATGAGTTATTGTGAAACAGCCAATGTTTATTGAGTATTTTCTATATGCCAGGCATTAGACAAAGAAATATGCAGACTTTATCTCTGTATTTTCCTCACAATAACAAGAGATATCAGGGTGATAATATTATGCTTAGTTTAAAATATGAAAGATCTTCGACAAATTAAGCTCAAATCGGGAAAGATTGAACAAATCAGGATTTGAAGCTAGGTCCATTTAACTCCAGAAGAAAGTGCTTATGTACTGCCCTCACTGCTCCTCTAAGATCTATTCTTCTCCATTTTATAGATGAAGAAATGGAGATGGACAATTTGCTTAAGATCTGCAAGCAGCAGAAACATGATTGGAACCCAGGTCTCTGTTCTTAAACTCCAGTCCCCCCGACACACACCAAAGAATTGACCAAAATGGTAATTAAAATAAAACCCAAAGCCTTAAAAAAAAAAAAGAATTGGTGTTGAGTTTTGTCAAATGTCTTTTCTGCATCAATTTTATATGATCATGTGTTTCTTTTCATTTGTTTTATTTATATGTGCACTATGTTGATTATTTTTCTAATGTTGAATTGTAATTGCAATCCAGTATGAATCCCACTGGTCACAATGCATTATTGTTTTTGATATGTTGTTGAATTCTATTGGCTAGTATTATGTTGAGAATTTTTGCTTTCATGTTCATGAGGGATATTACAGGAGCTCTGGTGTCATATGGCCTAAGACATTTGACTGCTAACAAGAATGCTGGTGGTTCAAAGACACCAACTACTCCTTGGAAGGAACATTGGACAATCTACTTGTGTAGAGACACCACCTTGAGAATTTTTGCATTCATGTTCATGAAGAATATTAGTCTATACTTTTCTTTTCTGGTGATGTCTTTGGTGTCAGGGTTATCCTTACTTCATAAAATGAGTATGAACGTATTCTATCATTTTCTATGTTCTGGAATAGTTTGAGTAGCGTTGGTGTCAGCTCTTTTCTGAATGCTTTGTGGAATTCACCATTGATGCTGTCTGGATCAGAACTTCATTTTTTGGGGGGAGTTTGTTTAATAACCTGTTCAATTTCTTCTTTTGTGATGGGTTTGTTCAAAATTTCTACCTCAGATTGTTTGGGTAGGTTGTGCGTTTGTAGTAATTTGTCCATTTCTTCTAAGTTTTCAAATTTGTTGCAGTACAGTTCTTCATGTTGTTGTTGTTAGGTGTCATTGAGTCACTCCAACTCATAGTGACCCTCTCTAAAACAGAATGAACCATACTCTGCCATGTGCTATCCTCACAATCCTTGTTGTATTTGAGCCCATCATTGCAGCCACTGTGTCAATCTATGTAGTTGAGGTTCTTCCTATTTTTTGTTGACTTTTTACTTTAGCAAGTATGATATTCTTCTCCAGGGAATTGTCCTTTCTCACAACATGACCAAAGTAGCTGAAATGAAGTCTGGCCATTCTTGCTGCCAAGGAGCATTCTGGCTGCACTTCTTCCAGGACAGATTTTTTCATTCTTCTGGCAGTCCATGCTATTTTCAGTATTCTTTGCCAACACCATAATTCAAAGGCATCAACTTTTCTTTGGTCTTACTTGTGCATTGTCCAGCTTTCACATGCGTACAAGGTGATTGGAAATACCAAGGCTAGGGTTGAGTGCACCTTTGTCTTCAAAGTGACATCTTGGCTCTTCAACACTTTAAAGAAGTCTTTTGCAGCACATTTGACCAGTTCAATATGACATCTAATTTTCTGACTGTTGTTTCCACCACTCATCTGTCAGTTTGTCATACTGTGGTGCCTTGCATGTTGCTATGAAGCTGGAGACTATGCCACCAGTATTTCAAATACCAGTAGAGTCACCACATATGGTGGACAGGTGGCTCCATTTTCCTTCAGGGGTGTGTGTATGTGTGTGTGTGTGTCTGTGTGGCATTGATCATTTTTTGATTCTATGTATTTTTATGTGTTGAGCTCATTTTGTTTATGTATTTTCTTTGAAGCTATTTTATTATTATTATTTTTTAAATTGTGATTTGGGTGAAAGTTTACAGAGCAAATTCATTTTCCATACAGCAGTTTACATACACTTTGTTTCATGACACTGACTGTAATTTTCTACAATGCAACAACTCTCTTCCCATTTCCTCCCCATAGTTACTTCTTCCCTGTGTCCTTCCCTCCCATGCACTCCTGCCCCCTGAGCTGTCTCCTTGTGCATACACAGCCCTTCTGTTCTCCCATGACTGATGTCTGCAAAGAATGTATCTACCTAATGTAAATGTTCACCTCATATGCCTGTCTTTTGTTTGGCTGGAAACCATAGGAGTCGGTTCAATTGCAGACCTGAAGGGCAGCTAGGGGCCATGGTCTCAAGGGTTTCACCAGGCTCAATCAGACCAGCAAATCACCCCCTCCTTTTTTTATGATTTTGAATTTCGTTCCACATTGTTCTCCCACTCTATTCAGGATCTCCTTCAAGATCCCCCTCCAAGTGTTTGACAGTGGTAACCAAGCACCATCTAGTTCTTCTGGTCTCATGGTGATATAGGCTGAGGATTGCATGGTGTATAAGTTGCTAGGAATAATAGTTTCCATGCCTCTTTGGTTTTCTTAGCTCTTCTTTGCTCTGGATGAGGAGAGACCCATTGTTGCATGTAGATGGCTGTTTGCAAGCTTTTAAGATTCCAGTCATCATTTCCTTTGTAGCTATTGTTTTAGTGTTCACTGAGATTTTTCTGATTTTCTCCTTTTTCATTTTGGTGAAAAGGTTTATTAATTTTATTACTGTCTCCCCAAGTTTCAAGCAGTTGTTTCCATCTTTATAGTGTCTGACTTCCTCTCCATTTGACTGTTCTGTAAATACATCATTCATTCCTTCTTTTTGCTTTATAGTTATCATTGCTTATAAATTGATATCTCTGGTTCTCTATTTTTAGTCTTGTAGGTTTGTTTTATTTTTGCTACTTCTATATAGGCATTGATTTCCAAGTGATGTTGTGTGTCTTAATCTCCAGTTGTGTTGTCTGCCATTGTCATTGATGGACTTTTTTGCTTGGATGGTTTCTGTTGAGAAATCAGAGTTTAGTCTTACTGGTTCTTCTTTGTGGGTGAATTTTTGTTTTTCCCAAGTTTTCAGGATTCTTTCTTTGCCTATGGTTTTGGAAAGTTTGATTATGATATGTCTTGGTGATTTTCTTTTAGGCTCTATCTTATCTGGGGTTCATTGATCTTCTTCTGTTGTGGAGGATCTGTAAAGTGTATTTGCTTAGTCTGCCATCTTGGAACTGTCTCCTCAAGAAGAGATCTTGTAATCTTATTTAGGACGCTGTTTGCTTTGTACGATGGATATGAATTCAGAAGGAGTACAGAGAAAAAGGAAAAGTATGGAGCCAAGAGAAAGGAGTCAGTTTTATCCTTTGCTTCTCATGAAATGTAACACTGACTATGGTTGCAGGCATGCAGATTGGTTAAAATTGCCTTAGGTTATTCAAAGTAGATAAGACTATTTTAATGTCATATCAATTGAAAATCCTGGTCATAACAGTCCTGCTTTCTGAGCTCAGTCTGGAGTTTTGTGAGTTCTCCCACTGTTCTGAGGAGCAAGTCACACCTTGCTTTTCACAGATGTGTTTAGGTACATGAGTACATTTGCAAATTGGTCATGTGTGGGCCAAAATGACACTGTGTTACTTAGAGAGGAGTTGTGTGCTTTCAGAATTTTGAATTGGAAGAACTGGTTCTTGTTATGGTGGCTTGAGATTACAGGTAAGTTATTTTATTTTTGATTTATATTTACTTCTACAAAATAAAGGTGTTGAAACAAATGACTAATGTTTCTGTAATTCTCATGCTAGAATTTGTAAAGTCCTAAAGGCTCCTGAAAACAATGGAAAGTAACATATCAACATGAGATTATAAATGAGTACAGGCTTTCATCCTTCCCAGAGGACATCTACGTATGATAATACTCTTCATAGCTACTATGACATCCTTGTTTCTCAGGCTATAGATGAGAGGGTTAAGCATAGGAGTAAAGATGGCATTGAACATAAAGAGAGACTGGTTTAATTTGGGGGTCTTAGAGGAGTCAGGCCTCATGTAGACCAATATGGCAGGGCCAAAGTAGAGGCTTACCACACAGAGGTGGGAGAAACAGGTGGCCAGAGCTTTGTTTCTGCCCTCTGGGGAGTTCATGTGGAGGATAGTAAGGAAGATGAGAGTATAGGAGATCAGGATGAGACTCAGGGGAATGAGGACCACCAGAAAGCTTGAGACTACCACTGACTTTACATAGGCTGAAATGTCTTCACAAGTGAGCTTCAGGAGGGCCATGACCTCACACAGAAAATGAGGAATCTCTCGGGGATGACAGATGGGGAAGTGCATAGCATAGACTGTATGAATCAGGGAAGTTACTGCCCCTCCTACCCAGGACCCAATGGCCATCTGTGTACAGATCGTGTGACTCATGATGACTGAGTACCGCAGAGGGTTACAGATGGCAATATAGCGGTCATAGGACATGAGGGTAAGCAAGAGGCACTCAGCAATCCCCAAGGTTAAGCTGAAGAAGATCTGGGTTCCACAGCCAATCTGTGATATGGTTCTTTTCCCTGAGAAGAAGTTTGTGACCATTTTAGGGACAGAAGTTGAAATCAAAGTCAAATCAATGAGTGACAGTTGACTGAGCAGAAAGTACATGGGGGAATGGAGTCGAGAATCCAACCATATGAGGAGAATGAGAACAGCATTGCCCATCACAGCTACAAAGTAGACCAGAAGAATGATGCACATGAGGATCACAAGGTGGCTCAACTCAGGCCAGAGCCCCAGGAGAATAAAATCTGTGGTGATAGTCTCATTGTCTGTCTCCATGACTGAACATCATTACCTGGAAAACAAGGGCAAAATATTGTTCTTTCAGATAGCATGTTATTGTACACTGGTATACTTCCTTTACTCCCAGGTCTCCTGTGAATACATTTATGTTAACATCTTCCTTCTTGTGGTCTCCTAAGTGTTGTGAATGAAGGCTGGCGGTTCAAACCCACCAGCCACTCCTCGGAAGGAAGGTTGGGCAATCCTACTTCCGTAGTGATACTGCCTCGGAAACCCAAGGAGGGGTCGCTATGAGTCGGGGCCGACTCGACGGCACATAACAACAACAACAACAACAAGTGTTGTGAATAATTTATCAACATACAAGATTTTTATTAATTAACTCTCATGGATTACTTAGTTCACCTTTTTTTTTTCTTCAATTTTTATTGTGATTTGGGTGAAAGTTTACAGAGCAAATTCATTTTCCATACAGCAGTTCATACACATTTTGTCTCATGACATTAACTGCAATTTCCCACAATGTAACAGCTCTCCTCCCCATAGTTGCCTCTTCCATGTGTCCTTCCCTGCCCCTCAAGCTGTCTCCCTGTGCATATACTGCCCTTCTATTTTCCCATTATTAATTACTTAGTTAACTTATTTACCTACCCTTGCAAAATGAAATCATTGATAATAACAAAACAGGAACACAGGTATAATCTAATGCTCTATTCGCAAACAGCCAGTCAATTTGATTAAAAATTATCCTACATAATTCTGGGGAACTCTGGTGGTGTAGTGCCTGAGGCATTTGACTGCTAACCAGAAGGCTGGTGGTTCAAACCCACCAGCCACTCCTTCAAAGGAAGGTTGGGCAATCTACTTCCGTAGTGATACTGCCTCAGAAACCCAAGGAGGGGTCTCTGTGAGTCTGGTCCGACTCGATGTCACATAACAACATCACAACAACAACAACAATATTTCTGAGAACTAATTTAGTTATTACCTTGAGGTCCCTTGTAGATACAGCAGTAGAAGTGTTATGGCCATTTTATATTTTAAAAACAACATTTTCCTTCAGGCTTGTGACATGGAAATTGAGGAAGGTTTTCTTAAATAAGAGATGTAGAGGTCTGAGGAGAGAAATACATTATCAGAACTGAGTGTAGTTTGCATTCACTTTTTCCCTCCCACAAAGGCCAGGCTATTTGCCCATGAGTTCTTCCTCTGCTCACAATTAGAGAACACAACCATGACAATGACATTTAGGAGTGGGGAAGGGTGCTTACAAGTGCTATTGCTATCAGTTTCACACAAGTTGCCTTTACCTCCATGAAACTTTAAATCTGTCATTAAGGTAATAGGTTTGAGGCATCTTTTTTTTTTTTTTCTCCAAAGTGCATGTTTTTGCTTAGTTTTAATTAGTTTTACTTTAAATGCTGAAACACTATTACCCACTTTCAATGGTTCAGTTCAAATGCTTCCACTTTAATCGTTTTATGAGTTGGAATTCACATTTGTCCTTCTTTCCTCCCACTTTCGAAATCTATCAAGGTGTTTGTAGCAATCAGCCTTATACCACAGTTATTTGTGAACAAATCTCTCATTCATCACCCATGTAGACTGTTAATAGTTTCAGAATAGGGGTTTCATCTTTTATTTTAAAAAATATTTTAAGTCTCCACTCAAGACTGCCTAGCCTTTATCTTCAAGAGATAGATGATCAATTGTTATATTATGAATTTCATTTTTTGCACGTTTACAGATCTACTTAATGGATTTTGAAAGGCATACAAATCATATTTTTATACAATTAGTAACTACCTTCTATGTTTGTTTTTCAACCTGCCCCTCCTCCAGGCAAGTATTTTTGTAAACACACTGTGCTGTGTTTTCCTTTCTTTTTCACAGCAACATGTAAGAAGAAAAGCTGGCATGGCAGCACTTACAAAAATATCTGCCAGGGAGAAGAGATAGTCTCTTTAACAAATGGTGCTAGTAAAATTGAATACCCATTTGCTGAAAAATGAAACAAGACCTATACCTCATACACAAAAACTAACTCAACATGGATCAAAGACTTAAATGTAAAACCTAAAACTATAAAGTTCACCAAATGAAAAACAGGGGCAAATATAGAGGCCCTAATTTATGGCATAAATGGACTACTAAACATAACCCAAAATGTATAAACAGCAGAAGATAAATTAGAAGACTGGGACCTTCTAAAATTGAAATTTTCATATGCTTCAAAAGAGCAAATATAAATTATTCTATGAGTGGGTACATAGGTAGGCAGGCAAGATGATTAAGTGTGGGTCAGTAAACGATATAAATTATTATATTTCTTCAAAAGCTAGCCACAACCAAATTCCTTGAAGGAGGAAATCTCTGGGCCTGTGGGCTCGGAACCATGGTAACAGGGGACATCAAGCTCAATTGACATAACATATTGCTCAAAAACATTGTTTCACATTTTAATTTGATGAGTAGTGACTGGGGTCTTAAAAACTTGCAAGTGGCCATCTAAGACGAAACTTTGTCCCTCTACATCTAGAGCAAAAAAGATTGAAGAAAATCAAAGATGGATGGAAACAATTAGTCTAAGGGAAACTTATACAAGGCAGTCTACTTCTGTGAAGAACGACAGCCTTGGAAACCCTATGGGGCAATTCTAATCTGTCCTACAGGGTCTCAATGAGTCGGAATTGACTTGATGGCAGCGGATTTCTTGGGTAGCAACTACCCACTCTACCTGTCAATAAGACTGATCCTGCCTCGTACCTTTTTCTTTGCACTTATCTCACATTTTCTCCCTATTTTCTGTCAATTCTTTTTTATTATCCACTTAACTTTATGCTTTCTTTCTTTCATCATTTTCATACTCACTGTATCATCTTTTCTTCTTATCCCAAAATTAACTCTTCCACACAACTTTACCTATCCTTTACGATTCTAGCCTCTCCTGTATAGGCTTGGTACGGTAGGTCAGAGTTAAACAAGAAACCTGACTTTGTCTTGAAGTGGCTTTTAACCAAGCAATTGGTATTCACTTAGCAGGAAGGATGACTCACTAACGCCCTTAGAAACATGATATATGGTTACAGGAAAATGTTTCTGCAGATGGGCCTATTTCTATTTAATTTACCTCAAGACGAACCAAAAATTTGGAATTACTTCTTGTCTTTGTTCAGTATAAACATTTGAATAATCAATATATAGCAAGACAAAGGCATTTTGGGGATATTTATTCAAGAATTGAAAAATATTGGCTCAGCAATTAAACCATCTTAATTATATCAATTAGATTTACCACTTTGCATTCTGGTATTCATTCAAATGCATTTGGCACTGCTTACCCAGGGCATGGCCTTAACAAAACAACAACAACAACAATAATAATTATATAATAGCTGTTGATCACTCACCAAATGCTAATACTTTACAGGCATTGTTACATAATTTAATCCTCTCAAATTTCTGAGGTAATTTCATCCTCATTTTACTGAATGGAGCACTGAAACTTAGAAGAATTGAATCATTCTCCAAAGGTAGAGAAACCATAAAGTGACCCCAGTAGTCTGATTCTAGAGTCTGCACTCAGTCTACACACCAATGTTTTCCAAAGTTACCTGCTCACTGGAACATAAAAGCATGATTTTTTTTTAACCGTTGATTCTTAAGATCAGGTATTTTCAGGGAATCATAATGCTTCAATTCTATATAATACACATGTGATCTGAGAGTAACTTTACCTCCTCACTTACCACAATCCTTGTGTTGAATCTGTCATTAATATCTGTGTTTTCTTCCAAGTCCCTTTATTTGAAGTGTCACATCAGAAAGCTAGGTAGAAAAAGCACTTTTCTGTTCTACCATCTTCCTTTGAATGAATTGCAAACATAGCCCGACACCTTTTGGTCCACCTGCCAATGAACATACAGTTTATTATTGTGTCCTGGGACTTTGATGAAACATCCTCATTTATTATGGTCTTTCCCTTGAGAAGCCCAGTAGAGCAGAGAATGACTGGACACTCAGCACCCTGTTGTGAATGCCTGCCTATCCATTTTCTGTCTTCTTCTATATCAACCTTGCCTGTGCTCAACTTCAGAGCAGTCCCAGTAATCCTGAGGCAGAGGAACTATCCCTAAACACAACTTCCTCCATTTATTGATGCCTAGAATGCCTGTCTATTACCTTTTCTCACCTCTGGATGAGTTATGAATGAAGAATCAAAATAAAATCATGGCTACAACATCCATGGTTGCTTTGGAGTTATCATGATCTTCCAAATGTTTTCTGTCAGAAAAGAACTATTGTAGTAGATGGTCTAAACTTTGAGGGAACTCTCAGTACAGTGATGCTTCTGCTACTAGACTTTGGTAACTCAGTAACTTCATGTTTTTTCAACATGTTGAAAGATTATAGAGTGAACATCTACTTTGGTTCTTGAATTAATATCAATTGATTTTTACTGGACAATTTTTAATGGATTCAAATTTTGATGCTTTCATATCATTGTACAAAACCAGCAAAAAAAGATAACTTAAACAAAACTAAGGAAATTATACAGAACCTGTTCTGTCAAGCATATTTCATTAACTAGATAAACAACATTCATGGGCCTTCTTTTATTGAACACTATTTATGCCAGGCAGTGTAGTTGGTTCTTGTCACATATTGTTGCACTTAATTCTGGAGACTGGTGTACCCTCTTAATGCATCCAATTTACAGACGTGAAAATCAAAGTGTAGAAAGATGAACTATTTGCCTGAGATTTCAGAGCACATTGATAGTGAGGCCAAAACTCTAACTCAATTCTGCTGAGCTCTAAACAACTGCATTAATATAAAAGTTTAAACCCAAGAGCCATTTAATTTTCTCTGCTTTTCAATTTATGAGAAAAAATTATGCTAGAAATAGAAAAATTAGATTTGAGACTAAAACCAAACCAAATTCACTGCCATTGAGTTGATTCTGACTCACAGAGACTTCCTTTGGATTTCCAAGGCAGTAAATCTTTAAAGAAATAGATTGCCCAGTCTTCCTTCCATGGAGTAGCTGGTGGGTTAGAACCACCGGGCTTCTGGCTAGCAGTCAAATGCCTTAGGCACTGCACCACCAGAGCTCCTTAGATTTGAGACTGTTGTTGTTGTTGTTATGTGCCGTCGAGTTGGCCCCGACTCATAGCGACCCCTCCTTGGGTTTCCGAGGCTAAATACCATTAAATGAAAACCCTTATACAGAAAGTAAAGAGCATAAATCAATTTATTAACTATTTATACAACCAGTCTGTATGTCTACATACTCCATATGATTTTTCAATTTTACCTATGTAGTGCCCAAGGCACTTGACTGCTAACCAGAAGGCTGACAGTTCAAACCCACCAGCCATTTCTCAGAAGGAAGGTTGGGCAATCTACTTCTGTAGTGATACAGCCTCAGAAACCCAAAAAGGGATTGTTATGAGTTGGATCTGACTTGATATCAGTGAGTTCGGTTTTTGCAACGGGAAAGGGTATTTCCTCTTTCAGTGAGCTGCTTTGGCAGAGTCAATACCTGTGAATTTTTAAGCTTATATTTAATAGCCCAGTGACTATCATTATTATGCTATTAACTATTAATGTATTGATATGATTAATTTCTTTCAGAAATACAGGAAAACATTCAGTGCTGTTCTGATATCTTATGCCAAAGTAAATGTTAAAGTGGGCTACCTCACAGTTTCCATCTCTTTCCTTCATCATTGCTGCTTGGAAATCCTGGATGAGAAACACTGGGTTCTTTTCTGCTATAGAACTAACATAATGAATTGATTGAATAGCGGCTAGATAGAGGCTTATGTTCATAACCCCAAATATTATTGCCTCAAATATGATCATTAATAAAGAGTGATTACAAATTAAGAGTGCTGGTCAGAGGTAGAATGGGACATAGCTGACATAATTCAGATCTTTTGCTAATTAAGGGTTTGGGGATCTCAAGGGAGAATGTCCTGGAAACATCTTATTCCAGGTCTTTAATTAGGCTGACTTTGTATTATTTAGTCTGAACCTTTTCACAATTATTTTCCAAAGAAAAAGAACCACCTTTCACTAGACCCCTGTCTTTGAATCAACTTTCCATCCTTGCTTGGTCCTGACTCTTCTTCCACCCCATTCTGTACACATCTTTTGTGGCAAAGATGGAGAGCACATGGCAGTATGGGACTCACCTAGCTGTGTTTGCAATATATTTTGTATAAAACTAGGAAAAAAAATCAACATATGGGAAAGAAGAGCTAAAGAAAATATGGAAAGAACAAAAAGTTTAGCAAGCTGCTCCTAGGTCTTACCACTATTTTAACCCATGTTATGTGAGTTACTTATATCTGGGTTACATACATCTCTGTGGGCAGCTACCTCAGTAGTTCTTATATTAATGATTGAATTGATGATATTAAGGCCCAAGGTTAAATCTATCTTTAAGCTAATTTACTATATTGTGTGTATAAAGGCTTCACAGATTATTCTCTCTTTCATTGCCTCTATACTCTGTTAGTAAGTTTTCAAGAAAATGTACATTCTCATACCCTGTTTTTAGGAAAGCAACTTGGAAACATTTTTTAATTTAAAATGCCAGATGTTGAGTAGATGCAAACTCATGGTTACTCCATGTGTTGTAAAGAATTGTGTTCCATGGATTTTCAATGGCAGTGATTGTTTTACAGTACATCATCAGGCCTTTATTCAAGGCATTTCTGAGTGGATTTGAACCACTGAACTTTTGGTTACTAGCTGAGCACCTAATTTTTGCATCACATGTGACTCTAACTTAAAATGAACTTACACTTTAAACGATTATGTAGACACGAAAGTGCCACAAAAGACGATATGTTCATGAGCAATTCTTGTAATAAAATCTTTGTGGAAGCACAACAAAAAAATGAACTGGATGCTGTGAGATGTTTCACATTTTGAAACATTAGGTAACTGTTAAAAAGACTGCATTACATCTAAATCTATAGAGTGGAAGGATGCCAGTAATGTACTATTAGGTGAGAACAAGTTGCAGAATGGTGTGGAGTGATAAAATTAAACAGACAACACTCCAATATTGTTGTTGTTGCTGTAATATGTTGTTGTTATTTGTATAGATAGTACATTTTTGAATGATCAAAGAGAAATATGAAGAAGGTTAGCACCAGGGTGTGAACATGGTGTGCTTGAAGGGAAAGTAAATAAAGTAAAGGGGTATAGATATTTGAAATGTTCCTAGTCTTTTGTTTTGACAAATAGTGCTGAAATAAATGAGCCTTGAATTTGTCAGTGTAACTGCAGTATAGATTCTTAGAAGTGGAATTATTGAAGCAATGGTACTTCAAATGTAATTTTGCCAAATTTCCCTCCATAGTGATTTACCATTTTGCATTTTCATATCTGTGAACTCTCTGCTCATATCTTTTGCCAATTTTTCTGATAGGATTATTGATCTTTTTTTTTTGTGTGTGGTAAAAATATATAACATCAAATTTACCATTTCAAAGTAAAAAATGTAGGAAAAATGTTTAAAAGTGTAGAAGTTTAGCAAGCTGCTCTTAGGTCCTTCTACCATTTTTACCCATGTTATGTAGTTCACTTATAGCTGAGTTACATGTGTCTCTGTGGGAAATTACATCGGAAGTTGTTACAGTAATGATTGAATTGATAATACTAAGGCTTGAGGAGAATTTTGGTTCTGGAACTTTTATTACCTCAAAAAGAACTCTGTACCCATCAAGCAGCCACTGCCCATTCTCCACTCCTGCCAGTCCAGGGCAATGACTAACCTGCTTATTCTCTGTATGGTTTTGCTTACGTTGAATATTTCATATAAATGGAATCACACAATAGTTGACTTTCTGTGTATTGTTTTCTTCCCTTACCATACTATTTTTGAGGTTGATCTATGTTATAGAATGCAACAATACCATTATATGGCTGACTAATATTCCATTGTATGGATCAACCACATTTTGCTTATACACTCATTTGTTGACAGTATTTGGATTGCTTCCAACTTTTGGTTAAGGCGAATAGTGCTGTTATAAACATTACTGTACAAGCATTTGTCTGAACACTTAATTATAATTCTTTTGAGTATATACCTAGTAGTGGAATTGTCTACCACTCATCTGTCAGTCTGTGGTACTGTGGTGACTTGTGTGTAGATGTGAGCCTGGAGTCTGTGTCAGTG